>NW_010365976.1:172387-173787 GCF_000414095.1 Morus notabilis
CCTCCGATTGAGATGATTTCAGTCCCTATGGACTCAGTGCAGCGAGACGAAGAAAACCCATCCATTTTCACAGCTCGATTCTGGCCGGAGCACCGCCGTCCGTGGTGGTCAGAATCGCCGCCACCGCCGCCGTCGTTTCTCTCTCTCCAGGCCGTTACGGATGTCACCGCCCCCACCAATCGACTCAGAAGCCGACGCCCAGTAGATCTTGACCAGCAGCCACCGTCGCAGTTTGGCCAGAAAACGGAGCCACTACCGTCGTCCATGGAGGGAAGAGGTGGTTCCCATGATCTAACCGTTGGATCGTAGTGAATTTGGTGTCACAACACTCAGAAGGAAATGGGTAAGAAAACCCCTCATCCAATTTTAAGAATTGATTACCGGAATTGTAAGATTTGAGTCGCTGAATTTTACCGACGTTGCTGGTCCCGATAGGTACTGTTACAGGCCGAATGGTGTGAAATTGACCGCACCAATGGACTCAGAAGGGTCAAGTTATGGGGGGGTAGGACCCAAGTTCGCTGCGGAAAAACTCTCCGGGAGCCTCCCCCGCCGTCGCCATATTCCGGCGAGGTGTCGTTTCTCAGGCTATCGACATCCGTTTGATGATCCGAGACCATATCCCGACTTGTTTCGATGTGCTGAACGAAATGGTAATGTCCGTTCAACCAAATTCAATTATGATAAGAATGGTCTAGTACTAATTGCACGTGGATCGAGGTGGTTCAGACTAAACAAGTGAAGATCAGAATCGAGTGTTTAAAGCTACGATGTTCCTCAAGGATCATTCATAGTGCTTGCAGCTTTTTCCAAAATTAGTTTTGAGGAATACGCAGGAGGACACGACAAGCGAGATACTATCAGAACCGCTTAGCTCGGAATCCAGGCAAGTACAAACCTTGCTTACAGTTTAATTAAGATAGTCATATAAAGCGTATGATTTTCACGAAATACATTAATTATGAGATTCGTGAATTAGGTTTATGTTTATGTTAAACGTCGTATATAGTTTTCCAATAAAACTTAACGGTTTTCAAATAAGTATGTAAGCGAAAATCGTAAAGAAATGATACGCTAGACGCTTAATTTTATGATGGTAAATATGGACCTCAACACTATTATGAGCTCGTCAAGTGAGGTAAAGTAAAGTTTATTAAAAGTGTATTATGGATGATAATTTGATTAATTATTAAAACTAATTAATTAAATTATCTAAAACTTAGAATATGGTTAAGGAAGTTAATTAATTACTAAGATTAATTAACTAACTTATGTATACTTAGTATATGAATAAAAGGGTTAATTAATTACCAAAATTAGTTAACTAAATTATTAGACTTATTATAAGGATAAGATAATTAATGAATTATCAATTTAGCACAAATTTGTAATGGCAATTA
>NW_010365976.1:176117-256348 GCF_000414095.1 Morus notabilis
GACCAACGCTTACACGATACAATCTCACCGGCAAACCAAGAATGGATCGACGAATTTAATAGATTAACTTTTAATTTTCAAGATGAGCCTTCTGCTTCATCTTGATAATTTCTTTGTAAATATTTATTTACTTTGTAATTTCTAATTTGTATAGTGTTTATTGTAATTTGTAATCTTGTATAGACTTTGTAAGTTCATCAAATTTGTAATTCGTCCCACAATGATTGCACTCTTTTTTCCTTACCAAGTTTTTATCCCAATTAGGTTTTTCTTGGTAAGGTTTTTAATGAGGCAATCATGAATTACAAATTTAAAAATCAATGAAGAAGTAATTTTTTATATAGCTCGTTCGTGTCGTGTGTTCATTTCATATTTCAAATTGTAATATACACAATTACACATTGTAATTATACAAATACTTATTTCAACAACATAAAAATATAATATAAAAAAAAAATTTCAGGCAGCCGGTCGGGTATCGGGCAGCCCGACCGGGCACGGGCAGGCTTCCTCTGCCCGAAGCCCATCCATGTGAATTTTTGGGTCGGGTCGGGCAGCCCGAATTTTTGGGCAGATCGGATTCGGTCATCGGGCAAAAATTCAGACTTTTCAGTGGTCATAAGCAGTCCGTCCAAAGTTTCAGCACTACTCCACACCCACCTAAGAGCCGTGCAACACCCTTTCTAGAGTCAGATGGTGGCACAACACTTTTCCTCGTCATGGCCCCGCTTCAAATCCCATTGCATAACCGACACTCGTTGTTGAATAGTGATTGGGAAAGGTAACAAGATTTTCTAGTTTGCATTCATTCCACCAAAGTGGATGAAATTTTTCGATGTCTTGAATTGCTTTGGTTTCTTTCAGAGGATCTATATAAAGCCCTTCTTACTGTTAAATTTCAGGGTTAAGGCGCAACCATATCATCTAAGAAACGAGGATGATTTTTCTCCGCTTTCCAGTTTAGCATTGTAGAAGGATAGTGGATACTTGGAAGAATTCAGGCCTTATTCATTTTATGATTTAAGTCATATTTCTATACTATTTTCTCTTATAAAAATTTAAATTTAATTTTTTTACTGCACATTCTTTTCGGTAGTAAATTTAAAATGTAAAAAATCACCTAAACCATTCAATAATCCGAAATTAGTTACCTTTTGTTATTCCTTAATTTTTATTAATTTTATAAAACAAGATAAATCATCTAATGTCATCAGTGTGTTTCACACTTACAACAACGCACATACATAGTTCATCATGAATGAATTCTTATTTTTATTAAGTGGGAATAATAACTGACCGCATTATATAACATTGATTATCTCGAGAATAAAGATCACTAAAGAAATTAATATTATGATTATGTTTATTTCACCGATTCGAGTTTAAAATTCGAGTTTTGTTACAGTAAAAAACTCACATAAAGTTATATCTCAACTCGAATTAAAAACTCGAATTAATGAACTAACCAGTCCTATATAATACAACACTTTCTTATGACAAAGAGGAATGTAACTGAAATTGCATTAGAAAGAGAGAGAGCGGTGAAAGGGAAAAAGGGGTGTTGTTGATTTTATTTATTTACTTATCGATTTGATTGAGCTTGCCAAGGCCATTGCAATTGGGACAAACAATTTGAGCTTGATCTTTCCTTGCAGCATTTGCTCTCAAGGTCACTCCTGCCTTCCGAATAAATCCTGCTCCATCACAATCCGGACATCTGTAACAAAGCACATCAAACGCACAAAAATATTTCCATAAATACGTTCCTAATAAGCTTTACTTGTTGCCAAAAAAAAAAAAAAAAAAAAAAAAAAAACCGAAATCATGAAAAAATTTATCATGAACATTATGAAATTATAGGTGTCATGTTATACGGATGTAGAATTATTGTTTTAAAGTCAAACTTCATGAACTTAGTATTATTTTCTCAAAGTGGATTTTTGTTTATACGTTATGATGTAAAAAACTTGCCTACTCGTAACATATTGAAGTTCTTCAGGCGACAATATCATTTCCTTAAATTTTGTTTCGAATAGAGATCGGTTAAAATACTAGTCATCGCATTATGGTCATATCAATATACAATACCATACATTATAATTAATTAAATTACTCATAACACGTTTTAGTGTAAGTAGAATAAATTATGCAAGTTTCACGCATAAAAATTCCAACAATAGGAACAAAAAAACCACAAGAGGAAATTCCATTAATTACGCAAATAAGAAAGAGGCCGGGTAATATAATTTACGTGTCCTTCCGGGTGAAGAGGATAGGGAAGGCGGTTCCAAGGAGAGCCACCGCGGCTGCTCCGGCGATCAGGTAATTTGTGCCGTCGGCCGACACGTCTCCGACGGCAGCAACAACGGTCAGAGGCCTCTTCTTCTCATTCTTCTCTCTCTTGTTCCACGTAATTAGAAGAGTTGAGCTTGACGGCTTTACGACTAGTGCTGATTGCTTCACTGAATTTGCTGATAAAATGGTCTGCAGAGAAGTCGACATTGATGCCATCTTTAAGTGATCTGAAGGGCAAAAAAATAAAAAATAAAAAAATGTTCAAGTTTCCTAAGACAGTGGAAAAATGGGATAGAATTAATTAAGCAGGGGTTTGGTTGGTTAAAAGAAATACACGCCTTGTGTTATATGACTTGTAGAATTCATGGACCCGGTTACTACTAAATGGATAAGGGCCACGTCAGATTTCAAGATTCCTGTGAGTTCAAGCAGATAAGATTGGGTCCCAATAACTTTACTGGCTTATATTGAGCCAGGATCTCACTCCATTAAGATCGGGATCACGATACGATAACACGATTCGAAAATAATACAAATTTTACGGGTTATAGTTGAGAAAAAAGAGATTTGGGTCAGAATTGAGTCGACCTGAAATTGACACGAAAAATACGAGTCAATTTCAGGTTGGACCCGCCTAACCCGAACACGACATGAAACTCGTAAAAAATTAAAAAATACATATATTTTTCATTACATATATTTTTATTTTATTATGAACTTGTGATATCATGATAGTTATATTCAAAATTTTATACTATTATTTACTTAATTTCAATGGATGTTATTGTATTTTAGTGTGTTATGAATTTTAAGTTATTTCTAATATGTAAAAAACTAAATAAAAGTATATAACTTTCGTGTCAATTTTAGGTTCACATGTCATTTTCGTGTTGTGTCGTGTCAAACTGTAAATTGATCGTGTTGCAGTTTTTAAAAAATTTTATATTACGGGTCGTATTTGGATTGACTGTAAATTTAAAAAGAAATGATTAAAACACGACATATAATACGAATTACCAACCTTACTCCCCATAACTTCCAAGTTGTGTCAAATCATTAGTGAGTTCAGTTGGAATAGCCAGACTACAATCTACAAGGAAAAGCAGAGAAGGTAAATCTAGGATCTTTCTATCAGAGAGTTTAATAATATTATTATTATTAGAGAAAATGAGATAAATATAATTTAGAGTATTTGAATCTGAATTTTTATTATTTGTTCTTAATTAATGATATTTTTAGTCAAATAGCGTCAAAAATATTAATTAAAAATAAATAATAAAATTTAAATCAATCCACTTTAAGAGTAAATTGAACAATTTTCTCTTCTTTTAGTATTACCAGTATTTGCATGTTTACTAAACTGAAAAATTTACATGCCAAAGCCTGACGGGATATTTGTTAACGCTAAACGAATCAAAGTAAAAGAGGCCAATTTGATATTATTGTGCTGAATAAATGGGAGAAAAAATATAACCAATTATCTTCAAGGAAGAGCCACAACGATCCAATTACTGTGAATAATGTTTTGTGTTTGTTTCCAAAACTAGTCTGCATAAACAAATCACTGATTCAGCATCCAAATTTGGAAACAGATAAGAAGTGAAAATCTTCTACTGTGAGATTTTTTTATTTTTATTTTTTAATTTGCATCAATATCCAAAAGTGTGTCGACCATCTTTTCACAGCCACATGAATGAAAATCTTCCCCTGTGCATGAAATTTTTGAATTTGCATCCACATCCAGAAATGTGTTTGTTTTGGATACCATCCGCCGAAGGCTATCAGCAATGTTGCCATCAGTCATCATCAAAAGTCAATATTGTCCTTGTGTAAACTCAACACCGCACTTATTAGGCCTCGCTCATTTCACCAATTTAAGTTTAAAATTCGAGTTTTGTTATAGTAAAAAACTTTTAGAAACAGTCACATTTAATTTTTTTTTACTATAGTAAAATACTCTTATATAAAGTCACATCTTAACTCGAATTAAAAACTCAAATCATCAAACTAAACGGAAAATTTGAAGAAGTAAAAAAGAAAGGGATTTTCTCAAAAAGTGAATTACTAGTAATTTTCTACTTTCATTTGTTAAATCTATTTCAAAAACTGTATGTTCTGCATATATTTTTTTAATTTAATGTCATTTTAATCATATCTAACAGTTATAAATTGATCTTCCTAGTAGGAAAGCTCTACTAGAAAAAGTCTCAAGTAAAAAAAAAAAAAAAAAAAAACACAAAAATTTAATATGCTTCGACAACGTGTCTACATCAACGATTCTGTGAATAAATAAGATTCACTAGTAAGGAGAGTATCAATTAACTCCGTCTAAATATAAATTACTAGTACAAAATTGGACAAGTTACTCAAGGCTATAAAATCTCCTAAAAAAGATTTTGGATTATTCTCATTAATGCCCTCTGAGTTTTGAGGTCATTCTCAGTTTGACTTCTTAATTTTAAAAACTCTCACTTTGTCTCATAAACTTTGAATTGTTCTTACTTAACCCATTTTCTTACAATTTCTGTTAAAATGAGACGAAAAAAGAGAGGTTAAGTGTGATCGTGTAGTTTTTATTTGTTTCTTTTTAATAGAAATTCAAACAAAAAGACCACGTGATTGCGTTATTTTTTATATGTTCTTAACAGAAATTGTTATAGAAAGGGTTAAACAAAAACAATTTAAAGTTCAGAAAGTAAAATGAGAGTTTTTAAAGTTTAAGTGGCAAACTGAAAATGACACGTTTAGGGAATATTAGTGATAATAATTTAAAAATATTTTAACTTAAAAAATATAATTGAGTCTTACTATTACAAAAAAAAAAAAAAAAAAAAAAAACTCTATAAATAAAAATCAACTTAGCCGAAAATGGCAAGTAAGACGGAGATCCTATAAGAGATTCTGATCTTAAATTGTAATAGAATGAAATGTGAGTAGGGTTAAAGGACACCGGGGCCCACAGAAGGAGGACTTTGTAAAAATAACTCAATAAAAAAATTTTATTAATAAAATAATTTTTTAAAAATTTTTATTTATAAAATGATTACTTTTTATAAAAAATATTAAGTAATTTTTCTTCATAAAAAATAAAAAAGATCATTTTATTTATTTTATTTTATTAGATAATCATTTTAGTATATTGTCCGAGAAAAGGATGTTAATTGTCAATAACGCTGGGGCTTAGGGAGGGACAACAATCGTTAAGAGGCAAGGTGGGGACCACAATCATCAAGAAGACAACAAAGGCGCAAGCAAAGGACGACCACGATGGGTGATTACGGAATTACTCGTTTGAATGATGAAGCTATGAGGACAGACATTGGATATTAACGTCATTTAACTAATAAATCTCTTAATTTCTCAATATTTACCAATTTTTTTTTAATACTTACCAATTTATTTCCCTACCAAATTCATTATTTAACAAGTAAATATATTATTCATTTTCTACTTACTAATTTATTTACTTTAACTCTATATTACCTATTTAAAAAAATACATTTCTACCCGATATTTATTAATTTCACAGAGTTAAACGTTCAAAAAAACCCCTAAAGTAACTCAAATTCCTAAAAATCACCCTATATCTTGAATGTTCTCCTGCCCCCACACTCGAGAAGACGAGTGCACTGATGGGAAGACAACCGAAGAGGTCACGACAAAGTGGTGATTTACCTATGAGCCCGCGACTATGATTGTGAACTTCCTTAATGTCATGACGGATTTAAAAATTTTATACGTCATGGGAGTTCTCAACGACATTTAGTTTAGACATTATGATTAGATCTGGTTTGTAACAGAACTCACTATTTTTTTAGGCCATGAGGAAAGAAGGAGGCAGTAAGGGTATTTTGAGAATTTTTGAAATTTCAAATTTTAAAAATAATTCTCCTATTTTTCTAAAATTCAGCTATTTATTTTTATTTACAAAAAAAAAAAGCTATTTATTTTTATTCTCCCTAAAAATGCCCTATTTACCTCCTTTTCCCTAAGGCCTAAACCAAAATTATTGGGCCCCCAAAAACCTTTTAAACCAAGCCCAAAATTAACTCCGTGTTGAAGGTGGGAGCAGTCCAGAGTATTATTTCTCATCTCCATTATATTCCAGATCTGACAAGAACCTTCTCCAAGGCTTTCACCTTTATATAACTCGTTTGCTCTAAAACCGCGTATTCTCTAAAATCTCTGGTTTCTTCGTTTGTTTTTATCTCGGAGAACACAAAATTAGGGTTTTCTTGCTTCATATTTGAGCCCAAAAAAAAAATGGCTGATGGAGGACCGGACTGGGAAGGATTGCTCAAGTGGAGCATCGGTCATTCTGATGGTACTCGTCCCCCTCGTAATTTGAGGTATTTCTATTGATTTTCGTTAAAACTATGATTATCGAGTAATTAGTTTTATGGGATTAAGAATTTGATTGATGTTTCGATTCGTTTTTTGTTTGTCGGTGATTATAGTGAAGAGGATAGGAGATGGTTTATGGAAGCTATGCAAGCGCAGAGTGTTGATGTGATAAAGCGAATGAAGGAAATTACACTTGTAATGCAGACTCCTCAAAGTGTTTTGGAAGCTCAGGGAGTCACTGCTGATGATATTGAAGGTTTTTTTTTTTTTCAGAAGTTTAAATTTTACTTTAGGTTTTTAAGCTCTCCTTCATTAGTTTTAATATTAGTGATTAATTTCTGAAGTGGGTTTTGGCAGGTATGTTGGACGAGTTACAAGAGCATGTTGAGTCTATTGATATGGCCAATGGTAATTTCCTTAATAACTTTGCTGTTACTTTTCTGAATGTGAAATAAAGCATTTCATTTTTTGTCCCCTATTTTGATTTTCTTTTATGCTTTCTTCATCGTATGGTTATGGACCTCTGGTTTTGATGGTGCATGGTTATATGGAATGTATTGACATGGCCAATGATAAATGCTTTTACAGTTTTGTTTTCTTGTTGCTGCTCCTTTTTTTTCAGATCTATATGGCCCATTTAGTTCGTTGATTTGAATTTTTAATTCGAGTTGAGATGTGACTTTATGTGAGAGCTTTTTACTGTAGCAAAACAGTTAGATGTGACTGTTTCTGAAAACTTTTTACTGTAGCAAAACTCGAATTTTAAACTCAAATCGGTGAAATGAATGGGGCCACATTTTTGTGGTTATTAGCTTGTGCTTTTGATGTCGCATGGTGATTTTGGATTTTGGTGGCTACCTCAAGAAATCGTATATTTTTTACTTGTGTGTGTTAATGTCATTAGCTATGGAGTTTGAGACCAAATTCTGTAACATCACGTCATTCTTTATGGTTGCATTGTTGGGCTTTTCTTATACTTCTTCATACACTATATTAACAGACCTTCACTCCATTGGTGGTTTGGTCCCTCTCCTTGGATACCTTAAGAACTCTCATGCCAATATTAGAGCGAAGGCTGCCGATGTCGTGACGACAATTGTCCAGAACAATCCACGTAGTCAACAACTGGTTATGGAAGCAAATGGCTTAGATCCTCTCATTTCTAATTTTACGTCGGACCCTGATGTGACTGTCCGAACCAAAGCCCTTGGCACCATATCATGTATGTACAGCTTTTAGTTCTGTGATGAATTGTGTGCTTTGTTAAAAAAAATAAGTGCATGCGCTGTTAGTTTTGAAAACCCCTATTGTTGGTTTTGGGTGGAATATTGATGTACTCTCTTCTTTTTAATGGAATGATCTTCAGCTTTAATCCGGCACAACAAACCTGCTATCACTGCATTTCGTCTCGCAAATGGGTACGGAGCTTTGAAAGACGCTCTAAGTTCTGAAAGCGTGAGATTTCAGAGGTACTGCTGTGAATTAAGAAATTTTGTTTCTTATATTATTGTGTAGTTTGGTATTTTTATAAGGACCTTGAGTACTTATGTGTTCCTGCTTCCTATAATTAACCATTTTTAGGAAAGCCTTGAACTTGATCCAATATCTGCTGCATGAAAATACTTCAGACTGCAATGTAGTTAGCGAACTTGGATTTCCTCGTATAATGTTGCACCTAGCCTCCAGTGATGACGCGGAGGTACGAGAAGCCGCTCTTCGCGGCCTTCTTGAGCTTGCTCGAGACAAAACAGATGGCAAGAGTGGTGGATTGGTTGAAGATGATGAGAAACTGAAGCAGCTCCTTAAAGAGAGAATCGACAATATCAGTCTGATGTCGGCTGAAGATCTTGGGGTAGCAAGAGAAGAGCGGCAACTTGTGGATTCCCTCTGGAAGACTTGCTATAACGAGCCATCTTCTCTTCATGAGAAGGGGCTTCTTCTTCTTCCCGGGGAAGATGCACCTCCTCCTGACGTTGTCAGCAAGCATTTCGAGCCTCCTCTTCGAGCTTGGGCGGCAAGTCCTTCAACTAATAAAACTCCTGATACTGACAAAAAAGCCACTCCACTGCTTCTAGGTGCCGGTCCTGCACCTGGGGCTGCAGATATTCAACATAGTTCTAGTGTTACAAAAGATGCTAATAATAATGGTGTCTCGGAGGGAAAGCAGTAACGTTGTTTTGGGTTTATCTGTATGAAGTAAGTAGGCATTTTTTTTTCTTTTTTTCTTTTTTAGTAATTTGAGATATTAAACGGTTTTAGTTGTGCGCTTTTATGTCACTTGTTTCATTATGGGGCTCGTATGTATCAAAAGGTGTGAGGTGGTTTCCCAGCAGTGTATTATTTGCTCTTCTTGTCTCAATATAATTATATATCGTCACTTAGTGATAAAGTAGAGCCTTAGCCTGGTATCAGTTGGATCAAGGCTATATAATTTTGATTTGTAATTATGACTCGTTTTGTATTCATCTGAAAGTCTGTAATGCATATGCTTTTACTAGCTCTGCTATCTACCAATCTGTTGCTCTTTGCATTTGTCTTTAGTACTTACGATTATTTGGATTCTTTTGGTTGAAAGTGGGATTTATTGATTAACATTGTCAAAAAGGCAATGTGATTTGCTGGACAGAATGTAGAAAACCGAAGTCAAGCCCAGATTTCATTTTTGGACTAGTTTTATTTTTGCAACCAAGTCACTCGTTATTTTGTTGCCCTTTTGAGGGTCAAAATGAAACACTCTGTTGTCTTGAATGTTGCTCTGTTTTGGGCAATTTTCGATGATTTGGCTCTTAGATGGAGGGTAATTGAAAGCTTTTTAGTTTCTTAGGCGTCAAGGGATTTTTTTTCCCCTAGTCTTCAAGGTTAATTGTGAACAGAAGTGGCAGAAAAACCTTCAAAGGCCCCGTTTTAAAAGGGGGGCTTTTTTTTTTTTTTTTTTTTTTTTTTTTTTTTTGAGGGTATTATTTAGGAGGGGTCGCTTTATTAATTCCATCTTCAATTTAACGACATAAATTAGAGTACATTAGCAAAATTGCCCAAACAAAAATAAAAATAGTCCTTTTTATTTTCACATCACCTAACAATGCAAACTGCAGGGGTCATAACAGAAAAGACAACTGCATTCCTTCATTATGATTGGAAATTTCTATTGACTTTCAATCTTTGCCATGTGGGTGTGATCCTTTCCGTCATGTTTCATCTTCATGGACTGCCTTAGATAGTCTCCATATCTGACCTTCTTGTACATGGGAAGAGACCCTTGTGAATCTATAATATGACGTAGCGGTTCAATTTCCACCTCATCACGGGGAACAAAAAATGTCGCGTAAGATAACCTTGTTTTGTTGTGGTTTGTCACAGCTCTGTGCTCTATACTTTTTGTACTTGCCATTGCTCAATATCTGCCGAAGCGACAACAGAAGTTGGATCTCACAAAAGAAAATTACATAATCATCAATGACTCGGAACTCTTATAGGGTGTTTTGGTATGAGGATTCGTGTCATGGTTCGAATCATGGTTCGTGACTCGCTACAGTGTTTTCTCTCACAAAAAACACAGATAAACCGAGAATGGTTCGAAATCATGATTCTGAATCCGTAAACTAATGTTGTAGTACCTCAATGATGTCACCGACATTGACAACCAAAGAATTTGGAAGTGGATTGACTGGCACCCATCCTCCTCGGTGGAGAATTTGTAAGCCGACCACATCGTCTTCTTGCATGAGTATGGTTATGGTGCCTGCGTCCGAGTGGGGACTTATTCCTAGCACGCTATCAGGCATTCGACATGGAGGATAGTAGTTCACGCGCAAAGCCTGACCCAACTCTTTATGCAGCTCAAGTAGAGCACCCTTCTCCATTCCCATTATCAAAGATAGAGAACCTAGCAGCTCCACTGCTACTTTTTTCACTTCAGTTGAATAGGTCTCAATTGTTTGCCTATGTTAGTATGGACATAATAAACAAACACATTAAATATTACTTAAAATCACTACCATAGAACAATAGCAGGTTATATATTAATAAGCGAAACTGTACTGTCACATAACAATATGAGACTTGTTAAATCGATAATAGTGGAATTTGTGAAAGTATATTTTGAGAATTGAAATTAGAGGCATACTTGTATCCCTTTGGTTCCGTTGGCCAGAACCTAAGCTTCCTAAACCGGGAAGGGTAGACAAGCATCATTAGTGCATCCGACCAATCCAGCGTCTGCTCTTCGGATACGACGTAAGCATGGCCATATCCTTGTACGTCATCAGGTGGCATTGAAATATTGTTCTTCTCTTCTAATGGAAGTGCAAAGAACTCAGCGGAAGCATTCTTAATCGCCTGCAATACTTAGCTTTCCACTCCGTGATTCACCACCTGCAAATCAGTACTTTCCGGTTTATCAGTCCTTGTGAGCAGCCTTAGTTTAAATCCATTTTGGCATTTGTTTTCTATTCTAAAAATTCAGATACAAGGAAAGTAACACCATACATATGTGTGTGTGTTCGTGCATAAACTCGTCTATATATATAATATATATATTACCTGGAAAAATCCCCATTCTTTGCAAGCCAAGTCCAGTTTCATAAGCTCCTCTTTGTTCCCTTTTGAGAGCAAGGATAAATTAATAACAGGAACTTCAGATGAGAGATGAGACATGTTTAGTTATTTTGCATCTCCTGTTCATTCCTAATGTATCTTTCAGAAACCTGAAGAGGGTCCTTAATGACCATCTCTTGAACATTTGGTACAGGCAAAGAAGATGCGTAACTTGGTATATCTTCCTCTTGTTCAGTGATTGAACCCATATTTTTTCTCCCCTCAATTTGGATTTACAACATCAAACGCCAAGGAATTTATACAGAAATGATTGAGTTAGTTATAGTTTTGTCTCTTTGGCAAAGATGATACAGAAATGATTGAGTTAGTTATAGTTTTGTCTCTTTGGCAAAGATGATACAGAAATGATTGAGTTAGTTATAGTTTTGTCTCTTTGGCAAAGATGATACAGAAATGATTGAGTTAGTTATAGTTTTGTCTCTTTGGCAAAGATGAACTTTTAGCACTCATAGTTTGAGATTCTTTGTGCCTAGAACACTTGTTACTTAGGTTGTGCCTAGAGGGACACTAGCACAAGGACACTGGCTCTATTTTGTTTATAATTTCTTTGTTTTTTTATGTTTGCAACTTTTCTTTGGAAACGGCAAGGGACAAAAACATTTTTCTGTTTTCTCTTTTTAATATGTAATTTTTATGGTTCTTAAACTGTTTGACCGACTCTGTCAATACCATGTAATTGTTTCATTGGCAAAAATGTTGCTCTTGTCTATTTTTTATTTATGTTAAGTTGTGGAGTCTAATTCATTGTCTTGATGATTTATTGTCTTACGCAGTTCACAGATCGATGTCTAATTTTCTATGTTCTTTTGGGATATCTAAGAACATTTTGCCAACATTACAGCAAAGGCTGCATAGTCAACAACTGTTTCTGGAAGAAAATGGCCTATTTAGAACCTCTAATTTTTAATTTCACATCCGAACCTTATTAAGTGTCCAAACTCAGAACCAAAGCACTTGATGCTATATCTTGTTAAGTACAAATTTTTTTTTTAGCTGTGTCATGATTTTTTTGCGTTTTTGAAATATGTAAGCATTTCCTGTTGTTTCTTTCTGAATCCCTTGTTCCTTTTTTATGAAAGAATATTGATGTCTGATGGCAATTTTCGTTAGTTTGGAGAAAGGATTTAGCTACTTCAACGTGTGTGGCTAAAGTTTAATATTAGCACTCTTGGCCCCTGAACTTTATGGGTTTTGACAACTTGCCTCTTAAACTTTTGAGTTTGATACTTAATCCCTCAACTTGCTAAATGGTTGCAAGGTGCCCCATTTTACATTCATGTGTTGGATTTGGGGGTTGATTTGGAGATTAGAGTGATTTGTGTTAGGGTTTGAACTGAGATTTTTGGATTATTAGTTAGATATGCACTTTTCCGTGCTCACGTGGCGCAACTATTGGCTTTTTTTTTTCCTTCCGCTAATTTAACGGTCATTAATAAAGTGGGGCATGTTGCAAAGGTTTTGCAAGTTAAGGGTGTAAAGTGCCAAAGTTAAAAGTTTAGTGCAAAAGTTGTAAAAATTCGAAAAATCGAGGGGGCACCAAAAACTATGTACTGGTCTGAGATCTTGCAATCTGCCACAGTTTATATTTGTCACTCATGATTCTTTTACTTGAATAAGAAATCTATTGATTGAATAAGAAATCTATTGATAATCATAGTTGATAGGGAATATTATATGCGTAAGTCTGAGGGAGTAGAAACCAAAACAAAGCTGAATTTTATTTTTATGTCACAAAACCAGAAAAGCAGACAAGGGTCATATCTGAAAACAGAGAATTTTCTATAGAACTTTCAAGTCTTTGCCATCTGGGTGTGGGCCTTTCCATCATGTTTCATCTTCATGGACTGCCTTACATATTCTCCATATTTGACTTTCTTGTTCATGGGAAGAGAACCTTGTGACTCTATCATGTGATCAAGTGGTCCAATTTCCACTTCATCTCTTGGAATGAAAAATGTTGCATAAGATAATCTTGTCTTTCTCTCGTTTGTCACAGCTCTGTGTTCTATGCTCTTGTACTTGCCATTACTCAGTATCTGGCACACAAAAAAGAACAACATAAATTGGAATTTCTAACAAAAGATTTGCTCAATCATCAAACAAGTTGTAAAGTTAAAAGTACCTCCATGACATCGCCGACATTGACAACCAAAGCATTTGGAACTGGCTTAACCGGCACCCATCCTTCTTGGTGTCGAATCTCTAACCCTGTGACGTCGTCATCTTGCATGAGTATGGTTATGGTGCTTGTGTCTGAATGTGGACTAATTCCCAGCACTTTATCTGCCATGCGACAAGGGGGATAGTAGTTCACGCGTATGCCCTGCAACAACTCTTTATGCAGCTCAAGGAGAGAGCCTTTGTCCATTCCCATGACTAAAGATAGAGAACCTAGCAGCTCCAGTGCTACCCTTTTGAGTTCAGTTGAATAGGCGTCTATAGCTTCCCTACATTAAAAGGGTAAAAATAAAATAAAAATAAAACACTGAAAGGCGCTATATACTATTAGTAGCGATATTAATATAAAAGCATAGTTTATGTCGTTGTAAGACGTATTGTCATATAATAACGTGAGACTTATTTGGTAGTACTAATATAATATTAGTCAATGTGATAAACGGTATAGTTAATTTTCGAAAGATGCTCAGTTCTTTTTTAGTGACGCACGGTGATGAATATCTGTGCTCTTAATTTTTTAAAATTTTGAAGTCAAGGGCATACTTGAATCCCTTTGGCTCGGTTGGCCAGATGCTAAGCTTCCTAAACCGGGAAGGGTAGACGAGCAAAATAAGTGCATCAGACCAATCCAGTATCTGATCTTCAGATACCACATATGCATGGCCATAGCCTTGTATGTCATCAGGTGGCATTGAAATCTTGTTCTTCTCTTCCAAAGGAAGCTCAAAGAACTGAACCGTAGCGTCCTTCATCGCCTTTAATACTTCGCTTTCCACTCCATGATTTACCACCTGAAAAAGAATATTCAGTTGAAGAAGTCCTTACAGACAGGCTTTACTGTTGAATCGGAATTTAATTGAATTATTAATCACCACATTACCTTGAAAAATCCCCATTCCTTGCAAGCCAAGTCAAGTTTCACGAGCTCCTCTTCGTCCCCTTTCGAGAGCAAGGATAGATCAATAATTGGAACTTGGGATGAAAGATGAAACATGTCTAGTTTCTTTTGCATCTCCTCTTCATTCCTAATGTATCTTTCAGGAACCTGCAGAGGGTCCTTCATGACCATCTCTTGAACACTTGGTACTTGCAAAGAAGGTGCATAAGTAGGTATGTCATCTTCTTGCTCTGTAATTGAACCCATATTTTCTCTTCCCTCAATTAAGATTTACATCATCAAGATGCCATAATTTATACAAAGATGTTTCAGTGGCAATCTCTAGTTAGTTTTTGTTTTTTAGCACACTGAACTTTTATCTGAAATATTAGTTTGAGATTCTTTGCCTAGAGGGCCACTAGCAAAAGGACACTGATTTTACTTTGCTTATTAGTTATATTTGTTTCTTTATATTTGCAACTTTTCTTAAGAAACGGCACTAGCAAAAAACGATTTCTTTCTCTGTCCCGTTTAATATGTACCTTCTGTGCTAATAAAAATAAACATATGAGAAAATTGCTGAACTTATATCCTTTTATATAGTACATGGGTTTAGATTTTTACTCATTACTCTTGATTAGTACCCATTTGTTAATAGTTATTTAATTAAAAAGGGTATTAATCAAGAGTAAGAGGTAAAAATCAATACTCTTACATTTTTAAGGGTATTTGTCAAGATTTCTCTAAACATATAAAAAAAATTGGGATTACATATAGAAGATATTTGATTTTTGGATGAGACTAGAAGAGCCAATCCTTTGATCTTTCAGAAATACTTCTTGGAGAGTATTGGTATCTATAAAAAAAGATGCTTGATTCTTTTAGCATGGGAAGAAAACAAGTTCACTTCTCGATTTTTCAATGAAGAAATTTTCTTTTTTTTTTTGTTCAGCCAGGAAACTGACAAAAACATCTTCAGTTCACAAGAAGCTAAAGGCTGCCCTTAGAAACAGTGCGTGAGATCTGGTTATTTCAGTTAATTAGATTTTTAAAATTTTGGAGTCTTTGAACGCAGTGTTGCACCGCAATATTCTCTTCGAATTTAATGTAAACTTATGTTCTTCTTTGTTCGGTTTTCGTAGGTTCCGTCACTCGAACAATATAAGATTGGTTACTTCAGGGTCCAAAATCAACATTGGTTGGAGACATTAAAAGCAAATTTCCATTAAACTCGACTACTTGACATTGCATATCCTAGCACTCTACTATTTCCATCCAGTGCTTTGGCAAATTCTTCATAAGCTTCTATAAGACCATATAAGATATTCAAATCCTACTTACTAATAAAGACAAGAGAGAGAGAGAGAGAGAGAGCACTAACATAGCAATTAACAACAAACATAAAAAGTTTCATCTCGTAATTGCCTCATACTTCCTTGCAAAGCCATGACAAAGCCCCGGATTCCGATTTTCCCGATCTTATTGAGGAGGGCAGAAAGTGATGACATAGCGAGTAGCTCTGCACTTGTTAAGGCTAGTTGAGTCATCAAAAGCATAACTATACGCCTTTGGACATATAGCCTTAAAGAGATTCGCAAAGAGTGTGGGCTTGCAAGTATTCGGGTTGCTATAGTTCCCTGTGCAGCAATACTTGGCAGATTGCATTGCCAAGCATGCACTCTTGCAGCCCACAACTTTGCCTTCACTCTTCACTTCTAATGCCGAAGGACAGCATACATTCAAGTCAACCTCACAAGACGCCACCCCGCACCCGATCCCACCCCCAACGGGCTTCATCGAAACCGGCAAGTTGAACCCATCAACCAAGCTCACATCATAGAAATGCATGGGTGAATTCGAAGTGCCGAGTGTCATTTCCACCACCGTGGCAGGTGGTACCCCGCCCTTGCCGTTGCAATGTAACTGGTTCGAACAATCTCCGGTGACACACGAGCCTTTCCCGTTGTTGTCGAAGTTACAGCCCTGCCTGCCCCATATCCTGCCAGACCACTTCTCCGGCACATCAAGGACTACTTCCTCCCCGCTGCCTAGGTGGAATCCACCGTCCTTCGGGGTGGCTTGGCCTGCGCTTCCTAGTATTCCGGGCCATATGCTCTCCCGGCAGTTGTTTACTACAATGAGTTGTGCCCCATCTGCAATCCACACAAATTTAGAGAAGTAAATTTGTAATTCAATGCACTGCAAAGTTTTAAAAAAAAAAAAAACAGAAATAAAAGTTCACCTGAAATGCTTAGTGAGGATAATAGACAGAGAAGAAAAGAGAACAGAAATAAGGAAGTTGGCATTGTTTTGTGAGAGTTAATTTTAGTGTGTTTTGTCAGAGAATGCTTCTTACTTAGTGAAAGAGACAAACTGCAAGCTCTTTAAGCTGTATGATTCACACACAGAAATTCAACGAACCCTCTTAACGGCTACATCAGATCTCTTCTTTTTCTTTTCTTTTTTCTTGTCTGTGCTATGGTCTTTTCGCTTTTACTTTCACTATAAAGCGCATATATGCTATACTTCAAGTGCAGGCTTTCTTTATTTGCACTAATCAAAACTCACTAACTAGAAATTTAGAATCAAGCTATAGATGAAATAAGAAACATCCATATATCAGTGGTAGCCCCAAAAAAAGAAATGAAATCTCTTTTGTGATGCGGACAAGAGATATCTATAGGACCCACAGCATCTTTCAAGTGGGAAGCAAGAGTAAGATGAAAGAAAAACCATGTGATGTGAAAATATATTTATATATATACACATATTTATATAAGCAAAGTAAGGACAAGTTTATTCCTGTAGATTAGATGTTAGAACAGGTATTAAGAGCATTATTTACTATAAAACACGAAAAGGAAAAAAAAAACACAAAAACAAAAAACAAAACAAAACAAAAGGAAGAGAGAGGAAAGTGTCATATCTAAAAGGAAAAGCATTTTCTTGTTTTTAATTTATGGGAGGAGCAACTATATTACGGAATATTTGTACTAGGTTGTGCTTTCAAGTGGGAAGTGGGAGTGAGATGAATGAGACCATGTGATAACATTGTATCTACTAGAGTCACTATCAAGCAAAGTGAAATTGACAAAATAATTTTCTTTATTTTTTATGAAAAACGACTACCAAGCCATTTTTTTGTAAAAATTGATCTACTAATTGTTCCGTAATCATTTTACAAATTAAAATTTTTGAAAAATTATTTTACTAATAAAAGCTTTCCTATTGAGTCATTTTTGCAAAAGCCTACAAATTAATGCCAAGTTCTATTATTCTTGTGAATTAGATGTTAGTACAAGTATCAAGAGAACAAGAGCATCACCAAAAGAGCAGACATAATTATGCTTCTCTCTTTATGGTATTGAATGAAATCTTCTTTTGTGTCCCTGAAGCACATTTCTTTTTTTTTTTTTTTTTTTTTTTTTTTTTTAAGGATAACGTTTGTTTTGAGATACAAAGAATGAATATACTAGTAGGAAGCATAGGTCCATCTGTTCCTATATAAAGATCTTTTGAATCTAAAGCGCACTACAAATCTAAAGTAAGAATATCTTTTTACAAGACTCTAATGCTTTACATTTGTTTTTAGGATAGAATTAAAGACTCATGTTGATGGAAGTAAAAATAAAAATTAAATAATCTCTAAGATTGCCGTTAGCTTTTTTAGAAGCTGCTCTTGACAAAGATGAGTTGCTTGTCTATTTGTTTTAGTTTTTAATATACATACATACTTTTACGAAAGTGTAGGGAAGTAGGGAATAAATAGCATATTTATCAAATATAAATATGAATATCATATTTTATTTTTTTAAGCTGTGTTTTTATAATTTTACCCTTTTTTTTAATATGTAAAGCTATGTAATTTTCAATTTCACAAAAAAAAAAGCTATGTAATTTTCACTTTATTCTTAATAGATCTAGGATTTTCAAATTGAGGTCCAATTATAAATATTCAAAAATTATGGGGTTGAAACGCAACCTTTACGAGGCAAATGATATTGTAGCCATAAAACTTTTGGACAATTGTATTTGACCTTACTAAATTTTTGAGACATAAATTGGGTATTCTTGGTTTTACGTAGTAAAACTAATAAATGCATATACACCAAAATTATGTTGTTTATTTTCAATCTGCTATTTATTTTTATCAAAATCAAAATTATGCCATTTCCCTTCCTCCCCAAAATTTTATATCTTGTATTTGCTAATGTCGTTAGTTGGTTTTTGCTTTTTTTTTTTTTTTTCTAGGAACGTTAGTTTTTATTTTATTTTATTTTATATATCTAGTATTTTAAGTTTATAAGAAAAAGTAACTCCATATTTTGAAGGAAAAATATAAATTAGAAATTAAAAAAGAAAAATTGTTGGATGGTCGATTTTGGTCTTCCCTTTAGAATTAAAATCTGAACTTTTTTGTTTTTAGGTAAATGGACGAACATTTTTTCAAAAGCAATTCTTTTTTAGAGCAGTCAACCATTGATATATCATTGTTATTATGGATTTACCAATGATTTATTATTGATAAACCGATAAATCATTAGCTAAAATTTGTTTATCACTATATTGGTCATTTAGTGATCAACCATTATGGCTCCATTTGGTTTATGATTTCGACTTTTGAAATTTAAAATTTTTGTGAGAAAAAAATATTGTAGTATAATCAATAATTGTGATTTAAACTATGCAAAACCCTTAAAATAAACATACCTTAAGCCTGATTTATTATCAACTCGATCAATAATAAACCAATTGATATAAAATGATCATTTTACTAATTTTACAAAACAACAATCATTTAGTAAAAAAAATTAAAAATTAAAAAACGACCGCTTTTTTGCACATACTCAATTAGTTAGTCAATATGTTTTGGGTTATTAATATTATCACTCTTATGTCATTTTGGTCCCTATAAACCTTTTAATTTTGATAAACTATTCACTGAATTTTTTTTTGACAATTTATGACTACTGAAATTTCTAAAAAATAATCTCATTCCAATCTTATACTAATTATAATTTTTATGACAATAGCATTTATTATTAGTTAAGAGTTTTAAACAACAATAACGAGAATATTTTATTTTAATGTAATTATTTTTGTAAAAATTTTAATTCTTATGCAACTGAAACATGGGTCCTTCTATAAAATTTTGAGAAATCGTTGGCTAGTTTTACTATATTCACTAATATTGTCAAAATAATAATAATAATAAACAGAAATAAAAGGGTTAATCTCATAAGTAGTTGGGGAGGTTTACCGTTAATCTCATTTTAATTCTTAATTTTTAAAATATCTCACAGTTAGTTTATGAGGTTTTAATTTTTTTAGTTTCAATCATTTCATCAATTAACTATTAAATATTTGATAGTCTATGTAAATTAGAACCGAAATTGAAAATAACTAAAATTTAACTATAAACTGCGCAATTCAACATTTGTTTTTTTTTTTGTGTTATTTTAATTTATAGATTTTATATATTTTTAATTTATGTTCTTAATTTACACATATTCTGTTAAATATTTAACACTTAGATAATATAAGGATTAAATTGTAATAAAGTAAAACTTTAGGAATATTATCACTAATGCTCCTAAATTTTAATTTATTTGCACTTAATCTTTTTTGTAGCAATTTCTGTTAAAAATAGATAAAAAAAAGAGAATAACGTAGTCACGTGATCTTTCTATTTAAATTTCTGTTAAAATAAAATATATAAAAATCACGTGACCACACTTAATCTCTTTTTTCTCGTCTAATTTTAACAAAAAATTATAAAAAAAATTAAGTGAGAATAATTTAAAATTTAAAGAATAAAATAAAAATTTTTAAAATTTAAAAAATAAATTAAAAATAACTTTAAAGTTTAAAAACACCAATAAAAAAATAAAATATTAAAAATCAACTCCGACACGTATAAAACGCAATCGAGGTGAACATGAGGACCATTAATAATAATAAAAAAAAAAAGTTAATAACTAATAAAAGTAAAAAAAAAAAAAAAAAATTCAAAGATCAGGCGGTGGCGGTGCTGGGCTAAAACACTCTCACCATTTTATTTTTCCTATCTAGTTCTGCCTGCCAAGCTAAACCCTTCCTTCTGCACCGATCGAGGGTTTTTCTATTTACAGAAAACAAATAACGACGACGACGATGCTAAACACCGCAGCAAAGCATCTCTCAAGAGCACTGACTTCGAGACTAGTACATCGCACCGCGAAGCTGGGACTGGGTCCCACCTACCTTCGACCGTCAATTCTCGAGCGATCACCGCCGTCCAGATTTCTCCACGACGGAATCAGCGGCTCAACCGGCAACCATGTCTCTGTCTCTCTTCAGATGATCAACTATGCTTTCTCTCACGCCAGGTCTCACAAATCGGGTCTCTTTTTGAATTTCCCCCCTCTTTTTTCTTTTTATTTTTGTTTTATTAATGTAAAATTTCCTTTCTTTTTGTTATTCAAAAATAGAATAGAATAATATAATTGGGTTTGTGGACTTTAGATGATTCGTACGGAGAAAGTATGCTTGTGCTTGAGCAGTGTTTAGGGCAAGCCCATGATAATGATGATTCCAAAGCTTTGGTCTTCATGGCTATGTCTACATTGTTGTCTGAAAGGTTGAATGTTTTTTTTTTTATTATTTATTTTTATTAAATTAAAACAAATTTGAAAATACTAATTCTTAAAAATTGATGTGTGTGTATATATATATTATATGTTTATATTTTTTCCCAGAGGAAACTATGATGATGCCATAGAAAAACTCAAGGGTGTTCAAGATTTAAGCTTATCGTCAATTGGGGTTAGAGGTAAATAGAAAAATGTTTACATTTTTGCTTAATCTGTTTTTATTTTGTTATTATTTATTTTTGGGTTTTACGTAAATGGCTGAAGAATCTATCTGGGTTTGGTGAAGTTGCTGCAATGGAAGCACTTGTTGGGCTACACTTAGAGCTTGGGCAGGTAAATCTCTAGACAGATGTTTCATTAGATTGTATTTGTTATTTTGGATTCATGGAGATAAGTTCTCCCTGTGTAGGATGATTCTTCGAAAGTGCTCGCGGATAAATGCTTAGAAATTTTAGGACAAAATGAACTGGAATCTAGTGGTGAAGGTGGTGAGATCATACGCGCTCGTGCTAAAGCCGTAAAAGGACTGGTTGAGCTTGTTCATGGCAATATTCAGTCAGGTAGTTCTAATGCTGCAAAAGAAGTTTCTAATTATTCTATCATGTGCTTACTTAGTGTTTTTCTTTCTCCAATCTGTTTGGTTCTTTGCAGCTGAGTCTTTCTTCATTGTACCCGGGGATAATAAAGGATTAACTGGTGAGGTTCTTTTTCTTGGTGAACGGATTACAATTGGAATGCGTGAAAAAATCCTCTTTGATTATTTTACCAATACTTTATTTAAGTATGCTACGCTAAAATGAAATTTAAAGCCATATGTTAACCTTGCAATATCTGCATAGCCTTGATACTTACTGAGTGTTCTTTTCATAGATTTGAGATGAGAATTTGAACTGAAATTCAAATTTTTGTTAGAGAAAACATTGTAGTAAACTAAAAAGGTTGAATTGTGATTCAAACCTGCAAAAAGAACAGGGCCTTAGTTGACTTGAGCCTCGCTTGTTTTTTCCTTTCAAAATGTTGTGAATTCTCTAAATATAGTTTTGAATACTAGATTGATCTATTTCAACTTGAAGAAAAAGGCTTCGTTTGCTTGATGGAGAAGACAAGAATTGAGTCCTAAGTTTAGATTTACCATAGGCTTACTCCCATTTCTACGTACTTACTCTATGAAGGCCATAACACATACTTATTACACCTAAGTCGTATATATAAGCTACTTGACCTGCTGTGATGTTGAATCGGGCCTTGAGGTGTTTTGCCTTTTACGAGGCGAGGCATAAGCCTCAAGGCACTTTGAGACGTAAGCCTAAAAAAACTGCCAATAAAAAATTTGAAAAGAAAATAATAGTAATAAAAACTAAATCCATACTCAATAATCAATAAAGATAAGAAATTTAACCAAACAACCCACATAAAGACAAGTCTATTTCACTACTAGAGGCCATGGTTTTTAAAAGCACCTGAGGCATACGCCTCGGGGTGCGCCATGTGCCCTGAAAATCGTCCTCAAAGCCTACGCTTTGAGGTGGTGGAGATGAGGCGTGCCTCTGAGCAGCGCCTCAAGAGGTGATTGAGACGTGTACCTTTCTACTTTGAGTGTCTTCTAGGTTTTTCTAAAGCCCACAGCAGGCGGGCCCAAATTTTAAAGAAGCCCAAACAACCTAGGCCCTCAATCATTAAGAAAAACCCTAAGACCTAAAGAAATGAGACAGAACTAGCCGCTTCAATTTCCTCATCGCATCTCTCCTCCTCCGCTTCATCAACTAGCTGCGGGAAAAAGAGCAGGCCAACTCTTCAAGTGAGTATCTATTCCAATCTCTTCTCTTGACTTGGTTTTTTTAAGTGGGCATTGTTGTTTGACTCTTCAAGAGTTTTTGTTTTTTTGTATTTTTTGTATTTTTTTTTTTTTTGCTGAATATCAACAAAAGTAAATAGTTGTGACTTTGTGGTGGAGTGTCTTTGTTTCTGTTGTAGATTGTAATGTTGCTTTTTTTTTTTTGGTAGTTTAAATTAGGATGAGAGCTCCATAAAATGCTAGTGGTGGTTGTAGCGGGAGATGGGGCCCGCTTGAAAATATGAAAAAGAAATTACATTAGAAAATGACTTATGTTTACCTCCAATGTGTGTTCTGCAATCAAATTGTTAAAGGAGGTGTTAAGAGAATGAAAGAGCACCTTGCTTGCACTCATAAGAATGTAAAACCTTGTCCTAAGGTTCTTGATGAAGTGAAGAAAGAAATTAGTGACTATATGAACAAGGCAACTGCTGAAAAACACTTGGCGCAGCGAAATTTTGAAGAAATGGTGGATGTCGGCTCGTATTTTGGTGATGGATATGTTGGCTCTTGTCGTGGAGGTGGTACTAGTCAACCACGACAAGTAATTAGTGAAAGAGGAGTTAGAGGTCCCATGGACATGTTTATGATCGATGTGGATGATGATGAAACAAACAAAGAAGGACCTTTGCTTAGAACATCAACAAGTGAAAGAGGCGCGTTCTTGAGTATGTCTTGACATTGGTAGGTTTTTTTTTATTTTTTTAATTTATTTCATGAAAATGCGCTTGCGTTTAATATTGCTAGGAGCCCCTCCTATTTTAATGTGTTGATCAATTGGGAACTATGGTAGAGGTCTTGAACCCCCAATTGTGCACGAGCTTAGAACACGGATTTTGAAGGAGAAAGTATTTTGATGTTGGTTGTTTGGTTAAATTTCTTGTTTTTAATGATTATTGAGTATGGATTTAATTTTTATTGCTATTATTATTTTTTTTTTCAAAATTTTTTATTGGCATTTTTTGAGACTTATGCCTCAAAGCACCTTGAGGCTTACGCCTCGCCTCATAAAGGCAAAATGCCTCGAAGCCCGATTTTGCCTTTTAAAACCTTGCTAGAGGCATAAAAAAGACTAAGGGGTTGTTTGGTTGGGAGATTCGTACTCCGATTCGAATCATGGTTCATGGTTTGCTACAGTGTTTTCTCTCACAAAAAATACACGTAAATTGAAAATGGTTCTAATCTTATGATTCTAATCCATGAATCAGACGTCTCCTAAATAGTTATCCAATCGTAATATCATAAGGTTCATAAAGCACTTCTAAAAGCCTAGATCTCCCAACTCATCAATCATCATCACTACTAAGAGAAGGATCAACCAATTTAAATCTCTCATTGTCGACAAATTCTTGACTGTTAGTGTCACAATCACAGTCTATCCACCCTTCTTGATCCTCTTACACAGTCTCACTTGAAGAATGGTTCTACTTGGTTCCCGTGGCTGGTTCTGGACTTGGTTGATGAAACGGAGGAGATGCGAAGAGGAAGAATGTGAAGGAAATATGCGGCTGGTCTGTCTGATTTCTTTAGTTCTTAGGGTTTTTCTTAACGATTGAGGGCCTAGGTGGATTCTTTTTATTTTTGGGCCCGACTGTTTTGGGCTTTAAACAAACTCAGAAAACACACAAAATAAAAAGGTGCACGCCTCAACCACCGCTTGAGGCGCTGCTCGGAGGCGTGTGCCTCTTCCCCCTCACCTCAAAGTGTAGGCTTTGAGGCGAAATTCCAGCACCTAGGCATGAGGCGCGCCTCAAGGCGTAAAAACCACAAACTTACCTTTCCTGCTAGTCGTTACTTCTACGACGGGGGATGACCGTAAGATTATGCCTACTTTATTTTAGGCTTCTAGACTTATATGTTTTGTGGTGAATGACTATCGTTTTAGGACTTTTTAGCTGTTATGGAGACATTATTTTAGATTTCTCACTTTTTATTTAGTGATAAAAAGGCCTTTTTATGTATACTGAAGACATTGTTTATGGATTTTGCATGTAAATACTTGATGTTTCATATTGTTTCAAATAATCTATGATTGTTCAAGTTTGAGGCTTACACCTCAATGCACCTTAAGGCTTACGCCTTGTCTCGCAAAGGCATACACCTTAGTACTTGATAGAAATTTTAAACATTGCTTTATATGACATTCAAAGAATTTTAGGGACAGCTTGTGTTGAGGGTAAGTGTTGGGACTTGAGAGTAATCAGCATCAACCTTTTGAAAGGTTTCAACAATTCATATTCAGAAGATTTATCTCATCTGTTGAGGTTAGTAGCTTTTAATTGCATTTTTTAAAAGGAATTTACAACTCGCTCTTGAGATGTATGTTTACTAAATACCACATGTTACTGACATTTTTCCAATAATAGAGTTTTTTATTTTGTTGAATGTATCCAAGGAAAGATTGTGACACAGTGCAAACCTGAAAACTTGTGCAGTTAAACCAAAGAATGATGTGCTTGTTGTGAAGCATGATATGGCCCGTCCAGGCAATTGCCTATGCGTTTGTAGAGGAGGAGAGGGCGGGGAAAAGAGGGACTTTAGCCTATGCTGTAGGTGGATGATCGTGTATAATCATAGGCGATGTACTTGGACTGTTTTAGTGTGCAAATAGATCATCTAATGTAGCCATAGTGACCGTTCCCACGTGTTTCAATACGCGTATCATGAAAGATCAGATGTCCTGTAGCCTGTTATTAAAAAAAAAAACTATTCTATTTTGAAAATTTTCATGATGTGTAGGCAGTGCCACTCTATCCTATGGAGAATTCTTGCATTCCACACACAACTTTTCACTGGCAAAGGAATTATACCAGAATGTTGTCCAGCAACTGTCGGAGAAAAAAGATTTCAGCAACCCAGATTCCTTAGCTGCTTGTAATATGTCCCAGGAGGAGGTTTTGTTAGCAGCCACATGTGCTCTGGGACAGCTCGAGGCACAGCTTGGGTAACTTTTAAATACTCTTCAACCTCGCTCTGCTATTTGTTGGAATCATGATTCTTATAACACGAGCATCACTTGTATACTGATAGGAACTTTGGTGATGCTGAAGATATATTGACTAGAGCTTTAACAAAAGCAGAGGAAGATTTTGGTTCGTTTCTTTTGTATTGCTTTCTTTGTTAATCGATAGTTATGTAAAGCATATCAGAATTATTTTCTGCCCTCTCGACATCAGGTAATGATGAATCTAACTCCCGTGCTCATGTGACTCCCATGAAGGTTCTTATCATCCAAAGGTTGGAGTTGTCTTAACCTCGATAGCTCTAATGTTTAGGCGAAAAGCAACACAAGAGCGCTCAAGTTCTCTTTTGATTCAAGAGGTTAGAATCTACTTATACTAAAAATGCATTTGAAATTGAATTTGCCAAATTTTATATTTCTTAGTCTAGCATTTCCCATATTGGTTATCTTTCATTTTACTTGAAGTAGCACAGTGACTAGATCGATTTAATTTATTTATAATAAAAATGTATTTGAAATTGAATTTGCCAAATTTTAGATTTCTTAGTCTAGCATTTCCCATATTGGTTAGCTTCCATTTTACTTGAAGTAGCACAGTGACTAGATCGATTTAATTTATTTATAAAAAAATGTATTGAAATTGAATTTGTCAAATTTTAGATTTCTTAGTCTAACATTTCCCATATTGGTTAGCTTCCATTTTACTTGAAGTAGCACAGAACTAGATCGATTTAATTTATTTTAGGGCATTGGTTTGCCTGTAATTAAGTTAAAACCACCTACACTAATTGGTATTTTTTAAGGGTTTTTAGTACAATTACCCCCGAACTTGTGGTTTAGCAAATTGCCTTCTGAACTTTTAATTTTGGCAATTAACCCTCTTAACTTGTTCAACAGTTGCAATTAACCCCATTTGATAAACAGATGTTAAAAAGCTGATGAAAATATACACGTGCTGGTCACGTATGATTTTCGAAGGGAATAACCGGTATTCTGTATCCAATAATTTTGAAATAAGATATTGATAAACATAAACTACTCCTTATTCATAAACATAAACTACTCTTTATTCCTTAATTATTAGAAAAAGGCTTAGCACTATCTTTTTTGACATGGCCAAAGGGCCATTATTGGATTAGAAGACAAATATTCCATCAGATACGTATCATCCCACATCTCTCTCACTCACTCTCTCTTTCTTTTCATTCTCCTTCCCACATCAGATAAGGTTTTCATGTTTTTGGTTCCGAACAGGCTGTTGCCTCGATTGCTTTATAGTCTCTCGCGGAATAGTACAATTGCTAGGTTCAGTTAGAAGCAATCATCGCTGCTGTTCTCCAAGAAATCGCGGCAAAAGTGCTTGCCGACACTGAAAGTACTGGTGACTTTGGAAACCCAAGCTGAACCCAAGCTGTTCCGGCGATGCCACTCATCAGAAACGACAAGATTGTGATCTTGTTGCTCAATCCCAGCAGAAACGAAGCAAAACCCGCTCATTTTCCCATCTGATTCCCACCAGAGCAGTACCGTATGAGGTGGCCAGAGTAACAGCTGCTGCTATTGCCGGATTTCTTCCTGTTGGAGGTGGTGAGGTGCACCACAGGTACAGTTGGACTGAGAAGGCGATGAAGAGTAGATTCCCTTCATCAGCCGTCTTTCTCCGCCGCTAGTTGCTGGAGTTTCGAAGACCTCATTGTGCGCCGCCGCTGTTCGTCCGATTTGGGCGAATCCGACACTCATTTGACGTGATTTTGGTATCAAAAGATCCAGAGGAAGATGAGGAGCGAAAGGCCCAAGCTAATTTCACCGATCTGTTGCCGGAAAACTAAAATATGAGTCACTGATTTTGACCTAAATTTCAGAAACCCATTTTCCCTCTGTGTATTTTGTCATGAAGTCTGCTCTCCAAAAGCCTGAGGTACCCCTTTCAAATGTCCCATGTGCACGTCTCACGTGGTGTTTCTGTTAATGATTTAACAATAACGTTTATCAAATGGGCTAATTGCATCTGCTAAACAAGTTGATGGGATTAATTGTGAAAATTAAAAGTTCGGGGAACAATTTGCTAACGTACGATAAGTTCAGAGGGCAATTGTGCTAAAAAAATCCTTTTTTAAATATCAACGTGGTGGGACTCTGGCTAGGAGAACCTATTACGTAGATCAGGGTGGCGAGTACTTTGGGAATTGAGTCCTCAATTTAACCACGCCTTAGTCCCTAGTAATTCTTATTTTTAACATTATACCCACGCAACTTACTGCTAGGAGTGGGGAACTAGTTTGTTTTCAAGTCTTGCTTAGTTTTTCAAAAGAGTTTGGATTCCTAGCCAAGTATTCTCGTTGGCCCATCATCATCATCTCTGAATGTTGTTTTGTTAAATATGTTGGGTTTTTGGTGTCGACTTTCCTTGCACAAACTTGTGCTGCTTCAGTTTTCATTTTATTTTCCTGAGGATTTCTTCTGTGTATTGTTACTCCCCCTAAAACTATCGCTTACAGGGACTTTATAGAAGGGCTCTAGAATTGCTGAAAGCTCCGCCCTTGGATACTGAAGGTATGATGAAGATGTCATTTTCCTTCTCATTTTAACCAATCAAACACCCTTCTATATTCGTCATCGTTTTTTATTTTCTGGTCTCTGTAGGTGCAGAAGCAAAGGTCGCAAGAAGTGATATTATTGCCCTTGCAAGAGGTAGTAGCCAAGCATCTAGATTAGTTCTCATAAATGTATTAATTGCAACATATCCAATATAATGATTTATACCTCAGCAATGACCAACAAGATCACCTTTACTTTTACTAGTGATGCGTCCTGGAATATATGCTGTAAAAATTGAGTTTGTTCTCCATTTTATTGGAGTATGGAAGTCTCATAATGCATCAAAAACAATACCATTGGCATCTTATTAGCTCGACGCAGGGGTCATCATTATGTCAATGTGCTATGTTGATCTAGAAAGAGAATTTTGAGGATTTATATAGATTTTGTTCAATTGTATAGGTGGCTATGCGGAAGTACTTTGTGTCCAACAGAACAGAAAGGATCAAGGGCAGGAAATGAAGAGTTGGGCAGAGGCTGCATGGAGAAACCGCAGACTCTCGTTGGCCGAGGCACTAGCAATTTCCGAAGAGTCTTCGAAAACGCTGGTTATAGATACTCGAATCAGCAGGGCCCTGTAGACTAGTTTCACTCTTATCCAGCTGCAGACCTCATTACATTACCTTTTGCGTCTTGTGAAATCATAGAACAGTTGTATGAAAGTTCAATGCCATGTATAACCTCTGTAGTTTTGCCAGAGAAACCCCAAAAACCAGTTTTGAAGTAGTGAATTACAGAATAAAATCAAGGGGCTTCCAATGTTCTGTACAGACTGAGTGAACAATAAATTGCGGTTCAAAAATTGTAACCTCAGGCACAAGAAATAGTAGGATGCCCAGATTTAATTGAGACTTATTAGAGAACTTGAAATGTATCACAATTCATCTTTTATATATATATATATATATATATATATATAATTTCAGTGTTTAGTAGAAGTGACTCTGCAAGTGATGTTACAAAGGCCCCGTTATTTTGGCGGGTTTAGAGTGAAAAATACCGTAGCAAAAAGGCTGAATTCTCATTCAAAAGGTGAAAAGGAGGAGGCAACGTGATGTAAACAGATGACTGTAATATAATATAAATAACAAAATACAGCAGTCGTGATATTTGAGCAATTGTTCGAGTGTTTACAGAGATCAATATGTGGTTAAAGAGCAACTTTTTGAAGCGAATAAAAGATGAATTACACTCACAAAGGAATATCAAGACCTTTTCCAACATCCACTCCTATCACCTGTAGTATACCCTTGTTCAATATCTGAAAATTCAAGCAAATATTTATCAAAAAAAAGGGGAAAAAAATAATAAAAAAATAATAAAAAAGAAATAGAGAAAGAGAAGCACACCAGTTCTACAATAAAAGTACCGATAAGACCAATCATGCAAGCTCTAGAATTCCATGTTTCAGCAACTCTGGTGAATCCCGCAAATGGGGGATTAAATTTTGGCTCTACTTTTGGCACTATCACCTGACAAAGAAAAACACCCAGACCCATTTCCTTAATCTTCAATGTCAATGCAAACAAAGTGGAACTTATTGCCCCGTAAAATAAAAATAAAAAAATAAAAAAAAAAAGTGGGCAAGAGCAGAGCCATGAACATACTCCAGGAGGAGGCTTCACAGCTTGTAGCCTGAAGGAGACCCGATTCTTGGAAGTTGTGCACCAAAAATTTCCATTGTTACCCAAAAATGGTTGTGGATTTTGATGCTTTTCTGTCAAAACTCTTGATGGTAAAAGAGATGATACTGTTGAAGTTGCCATTTTTTTTCCCTTCTTCTTGTTCTAGACTAGAAAACTGCTCTTTTTGTCCACCTTTAGCTTATCTTCTTAGCCACACACACACCAACACTTACGTGGGATTTTCTTTTGTCATTACATAATATGGGGTCCAGATTTTGCCACGTTGAAGGCTCCAAAAAACACGCACTTACGATATATATTTTTGGTGGGTCCCGGAGATTAGTGGGTGGAGATTTATGAACATTTTTGTACATTTCTGATTTTGTCCCGCACAGGATTAAAAGATCTTGTTTTTGATACTATTTCCATTGTTCGGCTTGACATGTGTTCCGGTGAAATTGCTTATTTATCACCATAGAATTTTTTTTTTTTTTTAAATATACTTTTTGGAAGAATATATTTAATGCAACAATGCTGCATGGTGGTGTAGCGGCGAAGGACAATGGATCTTTGGCCTCTCAGTCTCCATTCTCTCCATAAAAAAGGGAAAATAGAAAAAGGGAAAAAAAAAAAAAATCAGGCATGAAAAATGCTATGTATTACTACCCCTGTTATTAGTTTCAAACATATTACTGAAATTATTATACACATTTATTTACGTAAAAGTTAATATTCTTTTTCTCTTGTAATTTTCATCCCATTTTTCGGCATTTTTTCCACATAAAGTGAGATTTTATTTTGTTGTTGTTTTTTTATTATATTTTGTGCAACTTTTAGTACTTGCATAATGAAAAAAAATATATGTTCATTTAGATATCTTTAACTGGTTTGGTACCATGTTTAAGTTTATTATTTTTGTTTTCTTTTTTGTGGTTTCTCGTCAGTTTCATAGATTTTGAAGGACAGATTTGGAAAATATTAGGTGGGCACAGATAAATGTTGAAAACATGTATGATATCGTATTATTCAGAAGAAACTAAATTAGAGGCGGATGGCTTTTTGAAAGAGTTGAAGATTTTTTTTTTTTTTTGTGGCGCTCGGTTTTATTTTCTTTATAGAGTTAGGTACATCTGATATAGAAAGAGTGCACAAAGAAATTCTCATTGTTTTTAGTTTTAGTAATTGTTTGTTCGCTTTTTATTATTGTTATAACAAATTTTTTTTTTTTTTTTAATCTCAATCTCGGTATTTCTACAAGATGTACAAATATAGTATTTGTTTAAAATGAATGAAATTGTTCGCCTTTATTAAAAAGAAAAAATTGATATATCCATCAATGGTGATTTGTAAATTTCTCCGCGTATGCTTGAAATTACGCGGCATGCCACCGAAGTCCACAACCTTATATTTAATTATATCACTGAACATAAATAGATTAGATATTTTTAAGTGGATTGAGCTGCATAAATATTAAGTTTATACCACTTAGTAGATATAATTTGATGACATCTTTTGAGTGGTATTTCTCGTTTTCTCCCTAATTATAAAGGGTTTGTTTTTTTGAAGTCAAACTCAAAAAAAATTTACTCAAATTACAACTTTATTTAAGTTCATGTTCATTTGTAAAATTTGAGTTTTAACTTGAGTTTGGGGCTAGTTCAAATTTCTCCTTCAACTCAAGTTCTTAAACTCAAACTCTAGTTAATGAACAGTATTTTTTCTATTCTTAAAAATGTCATAACTTTTTCGTTTTAATTCCGATTGAGATTATTTTTTTCCATACTTTTACAATGAATAGACGAATAAAATCCCACCCATATACCCTATTAAAATTTTTCATCACCATTGAGTTATTATTAAAATATTATCTAAATACAAATTCAAGTTTTGACCCACTTAAACACAAACTCAAATAGATTCTCAATTCAAATTACAACTCAAATGTGCACATCCAAACACAAACTCAAGTTACAACTTTAACTCAAATTATAACTCAAATTCAACTCAAGATCTACACTCAAGTCACCATAATTTAAAAATGTAATCAAACAAGGGTATAAAGTATGTTATTTATTTATGTTATAGATAATAACGGAAAAATACAGCCTAATGGATTTAACGCTCTCATACAGCCTAATTGTTGTAGGCAACTCAAGTTTTCTAATTCCACATGGAAAACTTATGAAGTGGAGTCACATTTTATAAATCGCTGCATTAATTATTTAGTGTGTTGATGAAGTTTTTATTTTTCAAAATGTCCCATTAAAGGTTGTCTTTTTAACTTACAAATAAAATAATAATATGATCAATCATGCTTTCTCTATCATCTCACAAATGACACTGTTTAAGATCATCTCTCAAATAACTTCCTTCGTATCTCATATGTGTTTCAACTTTCAAGACTTCATATTAGATTTACTAATAATAGATTATCTTGGTAGATGGATTAATATTAAGAATGTACAACTTAGTTACTTAGCATAACTAAAACAAGAAACTTTTATTTTTGAAGAATGAATTATGCATACTATTTTGCATGGGTACAACAGTAGCAAAATTAAGGAAATTACCCTTTGTTTTTCTCTTTATTTTAATTATTATTATTGATTCATATATAGTCCTTCACTTCTTCGAGGCTTTTTCTTTGATATTGAAGGATCCAGATTGAATTGCGGACGTTGTATATGGAAGAGAGAGAGATCAACGTTGAAATCAGGTAGATTAATACGCTCCTTCAACAACACTGTTGTGGGACTTGATGGGCAATAATTATAGCAGTACTGTCCCTCATCATCTAATAGCGTAGTTCCATTAATCCACTGCATTTCCATCGTATTATGACACCTTACCAAATCATCCTACACAATTCACAGCCAAAGACAATAAAAATCATGATCATTATCAATAAAAGAATAAATTAAATAAATGTAACGTACACTCTGTGTGTAAGCATCTATTGCTGACAAAAATGTATATGTGTGCTGTCCTATATAAAAAGTGCATAGAGATGTGAAATGTTTATATACATAGAAAGATTCAAGACTTAATACTTATATTAGACAAATTTTGCATATGGTGTTTCTCAACATCTATATATTAGTGTATATACAATAATCAATTATATATATATCTACATAATATCAATTATTGTATATATATATATATATAATTCTAACGTATAATTAATTACCTTTTGATCTTGGTTAAAGAATCCTGCAAGAGAGGAGGGAAGGGTTATGGGTGCTGTTGGATGTAACTTATCTAGACAGCACCATATAGCAGATAAGGCAATCACACTTGGCTTAAACTCCAGCATTTTCGTATCTGCAGGGTCATTAATTTGGTCTCCGTTGATAAGTCTATATATATATATATGTGTGTGTGTATATATATATATATATATCAAGAAAAGCATATATGTACGATCGATATAATATAGTTACACATACAAGGTCATGTGTTATATGTATAAACATACACAGCACATATATATACATATACACGCACATTTATGTATATGACTAAACATAAATTATGTATATAGGATGTCTGTACATTTCTCTGTATATAGGAGCGTGCATGTGTTAGTTTGTATGTATATAAACAATTGCCTGAAGAAACAGAAAGCTATAATATTCTCTACATTGTGCATGATTAATATTTAAGACATGTACTTATAATCTGCTCCGCCAAGAGCATATAATATTGTAAGATCAACCACATTAAACAAAGTATGGGCATTCAAATTTTCTCAGAGCTCTATACGCTTCAGAAGCGGTACCCCTCATTCCTTTTTCCTTTTTTTTTTTTCTTTTTTTTTCCGGAGAAGTAATAGATATGTTACCAAAAGTCTCAAAATTATGTATCTTGGAAGTAATATTGACGTTAATTTATACGGTCAACTATACATGTGCACTATACTTATTGTTGTTTTTAGGGTTAATTAACATTTTTAGATCCCAAATTATAGCCTAAATCTCATTTAATCCCTAACATTTAAATTGTTCCAGAACAAGTTCTTGAAGTATCAATTATTTGTCTCAAATTAGCTGTTACATACATCCGATTATTAAAATCTTGATGAAAAAATTAGATTTGTTTTCTTGCCAATCATCCCTTAAAATTTAAAACTACAAAATTGTCTTCTATATATGAAACTGCATGTCGTCCTCACGTGTCTTTTTGAGTTGATATTTTATTAATAATGGAATAGATGAAAGAACTAAATTGGAAAATTTTCATAAATTGGATATTCGTTCAGAAATGTTTTAAAAGTTATGGAACAAATTAATATATATATATAGATAGTTCCGGGACTAAAAATGAGATTAGCTCTGGTTATTATATATAGACGGCTATAATATGTATGTACGTATAATTTGTTTGAATGCATGCGTATATATCATAACCTGAAATGGCTCGGAGAAGCAAGTCGTTGACTTGGGCCACAATCTCTTGTTGGAGATGAGGTTTGACATTGGAGGTCACGTGGAGGGCACGTGTAAACATTTCGACATAAGAATAAGCAGTGGCACAAGCAAGACGCCAATCTAATGCCTGTAAAATCATCAATTCCATTCTCTGGATCGTACTTGGCTGAAACAAGTGCTCCATATCCTCCATATTCTTCAATTTAATTATACGTACACAGCCAGATTAATGTAAAAATTAGGTACAAAAAATATATAGTAAGATTTCTTAGCAAGATGTGATCAATTGCATATACTGTGCTAATATACTTAAAAAGTAAAAAAAAAAATATTAATATAGAAGCTGATAACATCATGATCAAATTTTCAACTTTCTCTACAATTAGTTGTACGTACCTGATTGGAGCAATAAGGAAAAGTGAAAAAAAAATGTACGTACCAGATTGATTTCATGCAATGTAGGAGTAGTGGTGTCACTGAATTTGGAGGCAATGGAGATGCATGCAACAGAGAGCAATTCAACCATCCAGTATTTCCATTCCTACAAAATTTGTATCGATCAATACTGTTTGTTATTCGATTTTATTTGGAATCTGATTATCTGTGATAGTTTCAAGAATATCATTGACAACTTAAAATAGACCATGAGCAAATTAAAGGGGAAAAACTCTTACAATATTACACTGATTCATAGATAATATGAAGCGATCAAGGTAGTTTGTAGCATAGAAAACGGTTTCAAAGCAGAGATTCAAGCGACTTCGACACTGTAATTGGCAGAGAAAACGAATTAAATTCAATAAACCATTTACTGATTTAAGAATCAATATTGGTAAAAATGAATTAATTAAACTTGGTGTTTAGTCAAAAATGAGCAAGGTTAGTAGATATCATCTTAATTAAACAGTGATATATGAGTTCTTTTTACTATGAGAATCTTAAACACTGACCTTGATAAACCATTGAATGCTTTTAAACCTAGGAACGATCAATTTTTTCGACGCAAGATATTCTAAGTACTTAGGGGTAATAGCGTAAGATTTTTCGTCCTCTAGGGATATAGTAAGAGCCTGTTCACAATCTTCCATGCTCATATGACAACAATATTCACCATTGTGATCCTCACCATGTAAAGTAGTTTTCTCAACTAGTTCGTTTTCTATGGGGCTAGAAAAAGGCCAAACCTCATCACAAAGCAAGCTTTCCATTTACAGTTTTGGAAAGCTAGATATAGGGCTACAAGAACTTGATCAGAAGAATATTGTACAACAACAGTAAATCATGAGTTAATGAAGTCAAATCATTTTTTGGGGGGGAATTGTCTTCTGTAGAGTGTAATAGTGCAGAAGAAAAGAAAAGGGTGTGAAGAAAAAATGCAGGAAAAAAAAAAAGGATCAGTTAAATGATGGATTCATTTTCAGAACAAGGTTTTATAATAGAGTTAGTGGGAAGGTAATATAAAGTTGGTAGTTAGAGAGAGAGAGAGAGAGAGAGAGAGAGAGAGAGAGAGAGAGAGGGGGAGGGAAATTAAAATAAGAACACGTCCCTCATGAAATGGGTTAAATGCATTTATTAGATATTTTTGGATTTGTAATTTGACCGCCGTAACCAACTGCGTGAGAGCACGAGGTTGGTTATGTGATTGTGGGTTTAATACATAAATGGCCGTCAATGTTGGAGAGGATTGGAAAAGAGCTGTCAATTGGAGACATATTTTTGAGATTTTGGAGGGGGTACTAGTTTTCTAACTCTCAAAAAGTGTTTGAGAGTGGCCCCACCTTTTGCAGTTGAGTCAGGTCACTTTCTTTACTAGAAACGTGGGGGCCCACGTCGTGAGTATTCCTCAACTCCCCCATGCTTTCTTATCATGAGTCTCTAATAATGAATATTTTTCAGGGACTTCTTCCTCCTTACTTTAAATCCGGTTAAAATTATATTATATTAAAAAAATATACAAAATAGAATAATTTTTTATGTAAATTTAACTAATGAAAAATATAAAAAAAACTATTATTAATTCCTTTTTTCTCACACAACACAAAACTCTCTATTCTTCAATTTTCCTTTTGCATTTTAACTGCTTTGGTTTCATCAACAAAAGCACTTCTAGTTTGACACTTGTCCTTGATGTACTCGGTAATGTTGGTCCAATCAATATTGTTAGTGTGAAATTTTTAGCATGCGAAAAAGAAATACCTGCGGCTTCTGTTCTAAATTGTTGTTACATCAATATCAAATTTTATCGTCCCCGTTTGTTTTTATATTTAAAAACGTTTTTCACATTTTTCAAGAATGAAAAATGAAAACGGATAGATAAAACGCGTTTGGTGCAACAATTTTTTAAAAATTAAAAATAAAAACATTTTTGTCATTTTTTTGAAAATTTGAAAACGATTTAAGACCGTTTTCATTTTCTCCGTTTTCCTTTTCTTTCTTCTCTCTAAATTTTTTTCTGCCCTTGACCAGTATGAACTCTTCGAGGATAAAAAATGAAAACAGACTGATCTCTCTCTCTTCTTCCCATCTGTCCCCCATGGTCCTCTCTCTCTCTCTTCCCTAATCTTCAGACATCTCTCTCTTTCGCTCTGGCTCTCTTCTCCAATCTCTCTCTCTCTCCTCTCCCCATGTTTCTCTCTCTTCCCCGAACTTAGGACGCCGTTCTAGGACTCGTGACACCGATTTCACGAGGGAAGATGAAGACACTGATTGGGAGTATTCATATCTAGTTCTCGCCGGAGTTTTCGATCTCGCTGATCTTCGATCTCGCGAGTGAAGATAAAGAAGCTGATCTCGTCGCTATTGTTTTTGCTCCTTCTCCCTCCTCTGAATCGCGCCGAAGAACCGGCGAACTCGACTCAATTATCATCTACGCCGTGAAGGCTCTCGCCATTCTCTCTCTCTCCTCCCTCCGCTCTGTTCTCTCTCGAATATATGCACCAAATCTAATGTGGACGACGACAACTAGTGGTTCGTGCTCCACTGAAGATTGTCGCGAGTCGGAGATGTGCAAATTTTCACAGAACACGGCCACGGAGGTGGTAGTACGATTCCCTGGGCTCGCCGGAGCTTGGCTGTGGAAGTGGCAGCGGGATTTGCTTGGGCTCGCTAGAGCTGGGATGTGGAGGTGGTGGCAGCGGATCTAATTTGCAGAGATGGAAGGAGCAAGTTTTTGGCGGTTTTTTTGTTATCAGATCTCATTTGCAGGTTTTTTGTTTGTTTGGTCCTGAGTTTGTGATATTATCTTGATATGAGTTTGTGATTTTTTTTTTATCTAATAATATTAAATATTATCTTTCCAAAACCCACCTGCCCCACTCTTCTCCCTCCGCCTGCCCCCCTCGACTGCCCCCCCTTCTCCGATTTCCCATTTTCATTTCCCCCCCTCCTCTCTCGCCTCGACCTCGCTGCCCCTAAACACCACCACAACCGCCTCCGATCATCCTCATCCGACTCCGCCGCCGCCCCTTCCTCCACCTCACCAGAGTCGGAACTTCCATAACCACCAACGTTTATCATGTATACAACGTTTATTTAATATATTATTATTTAATATATTTAATAATATTATTTATTTAATATATTTTAATTTTAAATATTATTACATGTTTTTAAAATTAAACCACCAAACACAATTTCAGTTTTTTTTAAACTGAAATCAATCTCGAAATAAAACTACCAAACGCATTTTAAAAAATGATTCCAAAATGAAAATGAAAACGTTTTCATTTTCATTTTCATACAAAAAAACAAAATCATTTTACATATATTTTTCTATTCTCATATTTTTTGACCAAATATATAATTCAGAAACATGTAGACCTCATTCATTTCACCGATTCGAGTTTTCAATTTTAAGTTTTTACAGTAAAAAACTCTCAAAAAATATCACATCAACTTTTTTTGCTACAGTGAAAAGCTATCAGAAAATGTCACATCTCAGCTCGAATTGAAAACTCGAATCCGTAAAGTGAACGAAGCCGTAGTGTATATCTAATAAACGGGTTTTGTTACTGTGTAAATCCAGAATTTTCTACTACATTATTTTTCTCTCATAAAAAATTTAAATTTTAAAAATTATAATTAAAAACCCTAATTTAAACCATTGTTTGAACTCGTATACCAAACAGGCCGGGTAGACCCTACCATCTTCTAACTGTATCTTAGTAAGACAACTTTGTACGACTATGCTAAATTAACTTTCATATTGGAGTAAGAAAAAGCACCCTACCCGAATGATTATGTTTTGAATGGTCACATATCAAATTGTCTGTGTTCGCACACACAACAAACTTAACTAAATATGCATGCTTGAATAATACAGTGAAACTCATCATGTACCATATACAAGAAGAATGCTGCAAAATGAAGTTTGTGAATAGACACTAATACAAACAAATGAACATCTCATCTAGTTTTCTACAACTAACAAGTCATAAAACCCCTTTTTTCTCCAAGTTTTCTGAGAATCCAGAAACATGTTTTATCCATAGATTCATTTGGGTGGTAATTCTCGAAAACCGGTTACTTGTCTTCCATCTCATCGCAACTCGTATGATGAAAAACTGAAACCCGATCTTCCCTCATTGGTAGATTTCAGCTCCAGCTTCTGGAACGGGCTGCAATTCGTTCAAGTAAATTGTCATTTACTTCTCTGTTATTCCGGAGTCAATCAGCATACCACAAATAAGGTTGCAAGATTAAATTATCATCAATTACTTCAGAAGCATAACTAGCTTAAGATTTGATCTACTTCTCTTTAAAATGCCTAGTACTTCAAACTTAAACAGAATATTTAAACAGGAAAAAGGGACCATAGATTAGAGAAAGGAAGTTAGAAGGAAAAAATGTCACAGTGAAAAAGAAAAGCCATCAGTTTCCTCTTTATATAATGTAAAACAAAATGCTTTAGGGAGTAAAGACCTGCTGTTAGGATCATAGTAGAAGCCATTGATAGATCCGTCACTACAAGAGAAGCATACATAGTAAAAGCCAGCTATAGTTAACCCGCAGTCCGTTCCGACATTCACGAAGTATTGCTCTTTCCATCTCTGCACCAGGCAAAAGAATTATTGAAGAGGTCTTGCTTTGGATATAGTACCCTTCTATCAAGCGGCAAAAATATGTGAAATGTTTACCATAAATATGTACGGATAGTTGCTCAGGTCCAAAGATTTTCCCCCATCAGCTTCCACTTGGCTCTGGCCAAATAAATAAATAAATAAATAAATAAATAAACAAACAAACACATGAATTGGGAGATTAGGAATTTTACGAGTCTGATTAAGAAGTCCGGATTCTTACCGTTAAAGGACTAAAGGAAGTAAACTTGGTCCAGTGCCTAATATCATCCTCTGGTCTGCCAAGATATCACAAACTAGTCAGAAGTAGAAAACAGATTTGTTCGTGCTTCTGATTTTTGAATAGCTATCTAGTGAATGGCAATGGCATCATAAAAGCAGTACTTGATAGTATCAGCAATAATTATAAATAAAGAAAAGATAGAATCTGCAATTTAAACAGGATTTGAGCTACCTAAAAAGTATAATGAATTGAGAAAAAAAAAATACAAAACGAAAGGAAACATACGTTGCTTCCCATTTGCCAGTGAAGAAAGTATAATTCTTGGTATCAACAATTTCTCCTTCCCAAAAGGTTACTACCTGACAGATGTTAGAATGGAAAAGGTAATGCTTTATGAGGACTTCAAAAAAAAAAAAAAAAAAAAAAAAAAAAAAAGAGAGAGAGAAAAAAAACAGAGAGAGAGAAAAAAAACTACAAAAGCTGGAATCTATGTTTTTTTTTTTTTTTTTACAATAATATCAAAAACGATATTCTTACGTCAAAGGATGTCATTGAACATAAAGAAACGCAAAAGAGGAAAATAAAAGCAACAAACACTTCTAAGTTACATTATCATCTGAAGGTTTTGAGAAGAAAATAATTCAATTCTTCTTATTGAATAATATGTGAATTACATGAATAAAATTGGATTGCTTGTATCCTTGTAATCCTAACTAACTTGATGAAAATAACAAATCTAGAACCTATAATATCTGAATCCTAAGTCTAGGAATAAGATTTTTTATTGAACAAAAAATAGAACTAAATCCTAACTCCCTAACTTTCCGACACTCCCCCTCAAGTTGGTGCGTAGATATCGATCAAACCCAACTTGCTGACAAGAACCTCGAAGTTAGGTTTGAACAATCCTTTTGTACGAATGTCTGCCATTTGCTACGATGTTGAAACGAATGGTATGCAAATGATTCTTGCTTCAAGCTTCTCCTTGATAAAATGTCTATCAATCTCGACATGCTTGGTTGGGTCGTGTTGGACTGGATTATGAACTATGCTTATCGCTGCTTTATTGTCACAGTACAATTTCATCGGTGTATTCACAAGCTTCTGTAATTCTGCAAGAACCCGTTGTAACCATAATAATTCACAAACCCCATTGGCCATGGCTCTGTATTATGCTTCTGCACTGCTTCGAGACACAACATTATGCTTCTTGCTTCTCCATGTGACCAAATTACCCCACACATAGGTAGAGTATCAGGTTGTTGATCTTCGATCAATTATAGAACCTGCCCAATCTTGCATCGGTGTAGACTTCAATATTTCGTTGTGGATTTTTTTTTTTTTTTTTGAAGAATAAGCCGTTTCATGAGAACCCTTTAAAAACCACAAAATTCGATAGACGGCCTCTAGATGTTCTTTCTTAACTGAGTGCATGAACTGACTCACCAAGCTAACAACAAAGGTTATGTCGGGACATGTGGGATAAATAGATTAGTTTCCCCACTAATTTTTTGTACCGAGTAGTGTCTACTAGCTCCACGTTTTTGTTCTTTCCAAATTTTACATTTGGGTCTATTAATATGTCCGAAGGCCTACATCCACTCATCTCTAGGATATACTTGGTAAAACTCATCCCGATCTCGTTGAGGAGATCTAGGATATACTTGCATTGATTTACCACAATTCCTATCTTCGCTCTTGCAACTTCCATTCCCAAAAATACTTGAGAGATGCCAAATCTTTAATCTCAAATTCTTTAGCCAAACTCATCTTTAGTCGACTCAACTCAGCACAATCATCACCTGTTAAGATATTGTCATCAACGTACACTATCAAGACCATTATCTTTCCTCCTATAGAGTACTTCATAAACATTGTAGAGTCTTGTGAGCTTGGTTGTACCCTTGGTTCTTCATAGATCGGTGAACTTTTCGAACCATGTTCGCAGTGATTGCTTGAGTTCATATAGCGACTTTTTCAATCTACACTTTTGAGCCGAATTTTCTCCAAAGCCAGGAGGTACATCCATGTAGACCTGTTCTTCTAAATCCTAATTCATGAAGGCATTCTTGACATCAAGTTGCTGTAGTGGCCAATCTAGGTTAGCTACAATTAATAACAAAACTCTTACAGTGTTTGGTTTTCAATATAGTCAATACCGTAAGTCTGAGTAAAACCCTTGGCTACCAATCAAGCCTTATATCTCTCAAGTGTACTGTCAGACTTAGTTTAAAGTGAACACCCATTTGCATCTAATTGTTTCCTTTGGGCAGATCTACCACTTCCCAGGTCTTGTTCTTCTCAAGAGCTTGCATCTCCTCAAAAACTGCTTCCTTCCACTCTGGAACCTAAAAGGCATCCTCGTGTACATTCTTGGAAAATCTCCACAAGTGAAAGTTGAGAAGCAAAGGCAGGAAACGATGGTGACAGTTTTTCATAAGACACAAACTTTCACAACGGATAATTTGTACATGACCTAACACCCTTACGAACAACAATTGGAATATTAAAATCATTGGATGGTGTTTTTTGGAGACTAGATTAAATTGGGAAGTACCTGGTGAGTTTTGGTTTTGCTGTGGATTGGACTCATGGCATTGCAGAGAAGCTTCAACCTCTTTTTCTTGAGTTGGATATTTTCGTGAGTAAACTTGCCCAAATTTTTTTTCCATATTTGCGCTTCCTCTTTTCCCGGTATGATCATAATTCTACGATGAGATTACAGGTGTGATAGACCTAGGCTAATTTGTGCTCTAAGGAACTTAGGGAAATGGATTAGAGAAAAATGAAGTAAATCTTTATTGATAATGGGTTGGTAATACAAGAACAAGGCAGATCTTCGAGGGTCAGCAACCTCCCTTGCTTGGAACAAACTCCAAGACTTTCCCACTACTGATTCTAGTTCTTCCCAACCCCTCTCCCCCTTTTATTCAGCTCATACCCTCTAACTAACTAATGTCCTCAATAACTAACAACCTTCCTCCCTAACCACCTTCTAACAACCAAAACCATTCTTCTTTCACTAACAAACAACTACCACCTCACTCAACCACCCCTTTGGCCCCTTTTATTCTTCCGAATGAACACTTGCCGAAGTAAAGGCTTATCAATTACACACCCCCACCCACCCTGACGCTACTTAAGAATAACCTCTAGTTGCCCCGTGATAAGAGAGTAAAGAGTATCCAAAACCTATTCCGGCTCCGCCTGCAATGTCAAGTCCTCGGAAAGGATCGGGGGAAGAGATTGAGAAGCCACCAAAGTGGCAATAGCTTATTCAACCGAGAAACATGAAAAACAGGGTGTAGTTTGGCATCAACTGGTAATTGCAAACGGTAAGCCATTCATCCCACACGAGCAAGCACCTAAAAAGGACCATAATACCGAGGGGAAAGTTTCTCATTGACAACCCTCGCTAACAAGCGATGGCGATATGGCTGCAACTTCAAGAAAACCATGTCACCCACATCAAAAGACAAATCTCGGCGCTTCTTATTTGCGGTCTCCTTCATAGACTGTTGAGCACGGATCAAATGGTCTTTCAATTCAGCCAAGAGGGCATCGCGATCGCCTAGTTGTTGATCCAACTCCGAAGTCGCTGTTGAACCAGCCACATAAGGAACCAACGGGAAGGATCTCGGCCATATAGAGCCTTAAAAGGCATCATAGTTGCTAACACATGAAAGCTAGTATTATACCAAAACTCAGCCCACGGAAGGTAAGAAAACCATTGCCAAGGCTTCTCCAAAACAAAACAGCGCAAGTAAGCCTCCAAACACCTATTAGCTACCTCAATCTGACCATCTGATTGTGGTTGGTATGTCGTACTTCGACACAAGGAAGTCCCCTACAACTTGAAAAGTTCACTCCAAAAGTGGCTTAAGAAAATTTTATCCTGATCAGAGATAATACTCCTCGGAAACCCAGGAAGGCGGACAATCTCCTTAACGAAGAGAGCAACCACTGATTTAGCAGAAAAAAGATGCTTGAGACCAAGAAAATGTGCATACTTGTTTAGCGATCAACAACCACCAAAATAGAATCGTACCCCTCCAATTTAGGCAGCCCCTAAATAAAATCCATTGAGATATCCTCTCAATGGGGAATAGGAATAGGTTGCAACAGTCCCCTGAGAGACAAAGTGAAAGACTTATTTTGCTGACAAACAGTGCAAGGCAGCCACAAAAGAATCCACATCTCTATGCATTCCCTCCCAATAAAATTCCGTAGCCAACCACTTATAAGTTTTGAGAACCCCTGAATGTCCACCAATCTTACTACCAAGGAATTCATGCAACAACGAGGAAATAAGAGGAGAATGCTTAGGAATTACCAAACGCCCATTAAAAAGCAGTTGATCCCGCTGCAACGTATAACCTTTCAAAGGTGCAACCCCTTGAAGTAACGCAGCCCAAATCTTGGCTAACTTACGATCCGCCAACTCTTGTTGATGCAAATCAACAATATCAAGGACCACCGGAGATGACATTACCACTAATTCGAGCTCCATTTGCTGCCGAGACAGAGCATCCGCAGCCTTATTCTCAACGCTCGGCTTGTATTGAATCTCAAAATCATAACCCAACAACTTACATAACCGCTTTTGATGCTCGTCACTTACTAAACGTTGTTCAAGTAAGAACTTCAAACTTTTCTGATCAGTGTGCACAACGAAATGCCTCCCAAGCAGATAATGTCTCCACTTTTGTATAGCCAACGCCATGGACATTAGCTCCCGCTCATAAAGTGACTTCGCTCGAGCACGTGCGGAGAGGACTTGATTAAAATAAGCAATTGGCTGTTGTTGCTGCATCAACACAACACCAATACCAAACCGCAACGCATCCAACTCCACTACAAAGGGCTGGGTAAAATCCGATAAAGCGAGCACGGGCACCTTCGTCATTGCATGCTTCAACTATTAAAATGCAGTGTCGGCTTCGGCATTCCAACAATCCTTCTTAAGTTGTTGCGTTAAAGGCCATGAAATTCGGCCATAACCAGGGATGAAATGACGGTAATACCCGGTAAGACCCAAAAATTCCCGCAACTCCTTAATAGACCGAGGAGTCAACCAATCCAACATAGCTTGAATCTTACTAAGGTCAGCTGAAACACCATCTTTAGAAATAATATGGCCCAAATATTATAAGCGCTCTTGAGCAAAAATGCATTTATTCTGATTTACATACAAGTGGTTCTCTTCCAAAACTTAGAGAACCTTGTCCAAAAGTACCAAATGTGCCTCCCAAGAATCACTGTAAAATAGAATATCGTCAAAAAATACCAACACAATTTCTTAAGAACGGCTTTAATACCTCATTTATCAAGGATTGGAAGGTAGCCGAGGCATTTGTCAAACCGAATGACATGGCTAGGAAGTCATAATGGCCTTTGGGAGTGTGAAAAGCAATCTTCGGTAGGTTTATAGATGTTTGGAGGCCATCACAAGAAAACACTTATTCAGGAAAACGATGGTTTATCACATTCATTGATGATGACACACTACTTAGGTAGGTTTACTTGCTCAAAGAAAAATATGAGGCGGAACAAGTTATCAAAAATTTCCAGAACAAGATCAAACACAATTTCAGACTAAAATTCAAAATTTTCAAAGTGACAAAGGGACAGAATACTTTTCCCGAAAAAAGGATAAAAATTTCGGAATAAAATTTTGGGAATTTACTTTCCGAGAAAAGGGATAATACATCAAAGCTCTTGTAATGACACACCACACCACAGCAAAATGGGGACATCGAAAGAAAAAATAAACATCTACTAGAAGTGGCACGATCATTAATGTTTTCAACCAACGTCCTGAAATATTTGTGGGGGGAAGCCATTCTTATAGCGGCTTATTTAATAAACTGCATGCCTAGTAGAGTTTTGAAATTTACGATACCATTAAAAATTTTCCAAAATTATTCCCCCGAGTCACGGATTTTATCAAATATTCCCGAAAATTTTTGGATGCACAACATTTGTTCACATCAGCAGTCATAATAGGGGTAAACTTGACCCAAGAGCAAAAAAATGTGTTTTTATCGGATATTCCCCAACTCAGAAAGGTTATAAATGTTTTGATCCGATTTCAAAACAAAAAAAAAATTTGTAACTATGGACGCAACTTTTTTCAAATCAAATCCCTTTTTGGTAATACTCATCTTCAGGGGGAGACGAATATGGAAGATTCGGTGAATGTGGAAGATTCGGTGAATATGGAAGATTCGGTATTTCAAAAACTAAATTCAAATTTTGATTTAAAAAAAAACAAAATTTAAATTCAAATCTTGATTTGATGTTTCGAAAATCAAATTTTGTACTTCCTACAATTCTGGAAGCAGATGAAAAAACAAGCTGTTGAACCTGAGATTTCCTCATCACCCGAATCTGGGGCACTTGAGATCCTCCCTATTGAATCCGAACCATCTGCTAAACCTGAGACGGTCGGAAAAGAAACGCCTGTGAGGAATCTCGTGTTCCAGGTAATGAAAATTTACAATTGGCCATAATGCCTAATATAGAGGGAAGTAAAATAGAAACTAATGGTAAACAAAGAGCAAAGAAAATGACTGAATGTATACTCAAGAGAGTACTTGAAACAAAAGAGAGAGACCAAAACTTTGGAGCAAGGTCATGATTCCAACACAAAGCTATGTTCATATTCCACACAAAGGTCAGGTAAAAATTCTTCCATTTCAGAACCTTCCTTTATGGAGTCTAGTAATCTTCCTATTGCTTGTCGAAAAGGAGTCAGGTCTTGTACTAAACATCCCTTGTCAAACTTTGTGTCTTATGAACATTTGTCACCATCATATCGTGCATTTGTCTCTCATCTTTCAAGTATAGAAATCCTGAGAAGTGTGCAGGAAGCTCTAAACAATCCTAAATGGAAGGAAGTTGTATTTGAGGAGATGAACGCCCTTGGGAAAAAAACCTACTTGGGAAGTCACAGATTTACCAAAGGGAAAGAGCATTGTTGGATGCAAGTGGGCTTTTTCTGTAAAGTACAATTCAGATGGCTAGGTGGAACAGTACAAAGCTGGACTAGTGGCAAAGGGCTACACTCAAACATATGGCATTGACTACTATGAGACTTTTGTGCCAGTTGCGAAGCTAAACACAGTGAGAGTTCTACAACCCATTGCCGCCAACTTGGATAGGCCTCTACACCAGATGGGTGTAAGGAATGCCTTCCTTAATAGAGATCTGGAAGAGGAAGTTTATAAGGATGCCCCCCCTCTTTCAGTGAAAAGTTTGGCAATAAGGTTTTAAGCTAAAAAAGTCTCTTTATGGACTAAAACAGTCACCAAGAGCTTGGTTTGACAGATTCACCCGATCAGTGAAGAAATACGAGTGTACTCAAGCTCAGACTAATCATACTTTGTTCCTCAAGTTTTCTGGAAAATTAGAGGTGACAGTTTTGATAGCCTATGTAGATGACATTACCCTTAGAAGACATAATTCGCTAGAGATAGAGCGATTGAAGCACCACTTAGCACAAGAGTTCGAAATCAAGTATATGGGTCCAATTAAGTATTTTCTTGGAATGGAAGTAGCTTGTTCCAAGGAGGCATAGTCATATTCCAAAGAAAGTACATTCTTGAGCTCCTTAAGAAACCATAATGAGTAAGTGCCGACCTTCTGATCGCCTATGGATCCAAATCAAAATCTCAGGGAAAAAATTGATGGTGTGCCAGTTGATACAACCCGGTACCAACAGCTAGCAAGCAAGTTGATATATCTCTCACCTACTCGGCCAGATATTGCATTTGCACTCACCATGTGAAGAACATCTCGAGGCAGTCTATAGGATCATGAGGAACCTAAAAGCTACCCCATGAAAAGGACTCATTTTCAAGAAACACTCGGAATATAGCACGAAGTAGCGCCGAGGCCGAGTTTCGAGCAATGGCACATGGCATCTGTGAAGCTCTTTGGTTAAGTAAAGTTTTGGAAGAATTAAGGAGGCCAACTTATCATCCCACAAAGTCGTCTGTGACAATAAAGCTGCAATAAGTATCGCTCATAATCCTGTACAACATGACAGGACCAAACATGTTGAGATAGACCGGCATTTTATAAATGAAAAGCTCGAGTCTAGCGAGATTTTTCTGCCTTTTGTCCCAACGACTCAAGAAATAGAAGATATATTGATCAAAGAACTTCTGAGAGAGCTAACTTCGAACATCTAATTAGCAAGTTAGGCATGATTGATATCTCTGCTCCAACTTGAGGAGGAGTGTCTGAGTGTTAGTTAGGATTGGGGGAAAAATCAGATTAGATTTAATTGTTTCATTAATAAGTTTGAATTTAGAATTCTAGACAAGATCTTCTAGTTGTTTCTGATTTTGTAATTTTTGATTTCATACGTAGATAGGATTTGATTTTCGTTCCTAGATTTAAGGGGATATAGTTCAACATCTCTGCCTTATTAATATGTAATTTCTGATTGAATGAATAAGATCCGAAAAATGCTTTTGTCCCCTCAAACTTACACTATAGTATCTAAATCCTAAGTTCTAGGAATCAGATTTTTTATTGAACAAAAGATAGAACTAAATCCTAACTCCCTAACTTTCCAACACTATCAAATTACAATCTTACCAAAAACTCTGTAAATATGTGACGTTTGCAACAGGTTAAGAAATGGTACGTAAAACTTTGAAATTTTAGGAATTGAAGTGGTTTGCTCTTTAAGATGTATATATCCCTTTTTCTCTTCCTTTTTTTTTTGGTAAAAATGTATATATCCCGTTTGTTTGTTTGTTTGTTTTTAAAAAGGGAGTCACCATTTCATTAACAATCCTAAATAGTTCCACAGGCAGGAAACAAGGAAGGACAAAGAGGCTACTCAGACAGGTTAAGTGGTTGACACATGAAGAGCAGAGATTTCTTACTGGTGTATCTGCCATGGGAACGTTAAGAGCTTCCATGGTACCACAAAGATAACCGTGTTCGAGGTCACATCCTTGTATACAGACATTTACCCTCCATGCTTCATCTTTTTGCAGACCCGAAACATTCTGAGTACCAGAGAAGGTCTGTAAAATAATTAGACCACTGAGATCAACAGAAGCTTTTTACCTTTCCGAATCTTCATTTACATGCACTGATGCACAAACTTTACATGACAACAATAATGTATAATGAATATCAAATAAGAACAAAAACAAAGAGAAGAGAACAGGGCTCGCCTCTCCACCTCAAAACAAAGAAGCGATATTCTCGAGTGACGATTCTTACCCTTAAACAAGCTGTTGCAGCCAATGTACTAAATAGTAAGACTAACATTTTGTTTTAAAACTGATATTCAATATCACGTTTACCAAATAAAAGCTTTAAAGTATCTAACAATGTAAAGAACGAAATTGTCACATCTCCATCTTTCATGTACTAGCAACATACAATTTGATGTTCATACAAACTGTGGTGAAAGACAGGGGTAATAAACCACATATATAAAAATTAAGGAGTATAACTTTAGCCACATGCCAAGAACATTGTTGCTTTAATTAATGAGAGCAAGACTCGACGATTTTAGCTAGCAGATGGCATACTAATCCATGCGGCCTTAGCACTTTCATACTATGCTAAGTGGCCGAACTCACAAAAACTCAAGCTACAAACTTAAACAAACGAGTGAACGAGAAGGAAAGGGAGAATGAAAGAAATTTGAATATTAATGGATAACCTAGACAGTTTAGCAAAAAAAAAAAAAAAGTATGGATCGCCCAAATAAATTTTACTTGTAGTTATCTCAATGTGCAGCCTCTTTTTTCTCCAAATTCTTGATTCTTCATAAAGATTTTTCACTTTGCTTTAATTTTGTGGCACTCCTCAAACATAGAAAAGTCAAATTGGTATACACAAGAAATCTTCAATTTCAAAACATTCGACTAACATGTGTCTTATGTTTATGATACACAATGCTTTGTCGCGATTCGTGCAGCTTCTTTTTTGTCCAAATTATTGATTGTTTGCAAATGTTTTCACTGTTTGCAAATCTCCAATTGCAAAACACTGGATAATTCACAATGCTATATTGTGATTCACGGATAAAATCAAGATCAAAAGCAGTAAACTATCAAGCGTAAACTCTTTTATGTCATCAACAATTAAGCAACTAACCATAAGAGTATATGCAGACCTTATATAAATCAACATCACTAGCAACTACAAGCACAAGATTTTGACAATACCCACATACAAAATTAAGTAAAGAAGATAGTAGAGATAAAAAATTTACCTGTCCAACACTCAAAAGGGTACAAGCCTGGGGTGACGTATGTTCAGAATTTGCACCTTCTGAGATGTAAAATACCAAATTTAGCAACATAATAATAACATTCAAAAGGAATTATAATGGATAAAATTAAACACCAAAAAAAAAAATTGAATCATGATCTGGTTATTTCAGTAAAATTGGGTGAGAAAACAAAATGAAATTTCGAGAAAATGGCAGAAGAGATAAACAATCTCGTATCAGCCCAGTCAGAAAGCTAGGCTCCATCTCAGGCGATGGGCGATATCTCAAGGAAGGAAGCCACTGATTCGCAGAAGGAGGAGTGGGTCAGATGGGGAAGGTAAAGAGAGAGTCTATTGAGCCACTTGGCACGGGATTTGGTCTGTGGCAGAATCAGTCGAAGTTCCAATGGAGTGATCGGTAAGTCCTCACTGAAGAAAGTCAGTAGCGAACCATGAAAGGCTAACTAGTGGAGAAAAGAGAAAACAGAAATAATCCCAAGTAGAAAGGGTGATTGGGAAAAGGATTTTGATTGTTAAGGCGAATAGTTATGGAATTGGAAAGAGAAGAGGTTACCAGAAACCTGAGAAGGTGCAGAGCTCTCCACAACTCTCACCGGCATTTCTTTCCGTCGATAATCCTATTGATTCCCAGTTTCTCACAAACAGTGTTTAAAGTGAATCTTATTGGAGGACATATATCTTTTGAGATTAATTACGAAAATTTTCTCATCCGATGTTACTCTTAAATAATAAAATATTAATAAAAACCTTATTTTATTAAATTTTTAACGAAAATTAATATTAAATTTATTATTTTAAAAGTATTTTTGTAATTATATGATTTAAAATTTAATTTAAAATTAAAACTAATTTAAATTTATACTTTTAAATATGAAACACTTATTATTAATTAAATATAAGTAAACATTTTATGATTTTTTTTGGTATGATAAAAAAATTATGAAGTTTTTTTTAATATTTTTTACGATAAAAATAACCAAATGAAAAATAAGGAATTTTTATTTTTTACAACTATTATAGATGCAATACTTATAAAAGCTATTAGATTTCTTAACGGATGGGTGATTTTATTAATGTTTTATTGTTTAGGAAAAATAAATGTCAGATTTTAAAGATTTAGGGTGATTTTATTAATGTTTTATTGTTTAGAAAAAATAAATGTCAAGTTTTAAAGATTTAGGGACAAAGTATTATAAAAGATATAATTTAAAGAGAATTTTTATAATTAATCATATCTTTTAAGGATATTTATCTTTTTATACCTTATATATACTAATCAAAAACCGCTCGAGGTATACAAATTTTTTTTCTTTAAAAAAAGAGGAAAAAAAAACTAAAAGGGAAAACGATTTAAAGCAAAAAGTAAAGGGAAAAAAAACCTAAAATTCAAAAAAGAAAATCCCAAAAAATTTAAAAAAATTTCGCTTGAGCAAGGGGAAAGAAATCTTTTACGAAACATTTGCATATACCTCTCGTGTACGAAATGTTTTGCAAATATCAATGGAAAAACTTATTTTTCCTTAGTAATGTAGTAAAAAATAGGGAAATCAACAAAAAAGAATAAAAAAAGAGAGAAAAAAAAATGAAGGCCGAAAGAATAAAGAATAATGAAGGACAAGAAAAACAAAAACGAAACAAAAAAACAAAAAAAAATATAGGCCTGGGACGAATCATTTCGTCAATAGTAGGAGAAGAGGGTTTTAAAAAAACACTTAGAGAGCGTTTAATTTATGTATTCAGAATCATGATTCAGAACTATTCTCGCTTTACGTGTATTTTTTGTGAGAAAAAATACTGTAGAGAACTATGAATCATGATTCAGAATCAGGGACGGATATAGGAAACAAACGTCCCCTTAGACAGAGATATATATAAAAATAAATTATTTTAATGAAGAATTATAGAGAAAAATAATTTGAAGAAAGGAAAAAAAATAAAATGTATAATGGGGTAAAAAAAGATAAACATGAAAATGGTGATAAAAAAAGAAAGGAAAAAAGAAATAAAAAAAGAAATAAAACATAAAAAGAAATGGAAAGTTTAAAAAGAGAGGGGGGAGGGAGTGAAAAGCTAAAAGAAAAAGGTGAGGAAAAAAAACCCACTAACGAAACATTCGTTAGTGGGGGAGGAGAATCCGAAAAATGGATTCTCCTTTAGTATGTAGCTAAAAGATTTAAGATTTATTCATAAAATATACTTTGATTTTTAATCTTATACCATTACATTACATTAAATATACAAATTCATACATTTAATCAGTTAACACTCTACTTTAACATTTGAAATGTCTAAAATACCCTTTAAAAGGAAAATAGAAATGCTGAAGAAAGTCTAATCTAAATGAAAACAAAAATTTTAAAACAAACAAATCAACACAAAGAAGAATGCTAAAACAAAATTTTCAGCAAAAAAAGGGACGACCCCTTTGATTCTTTGACGATCTCACCAACATAGTTCTAATCCGTAAACTAAAAGTTGAAAATTAGGGTTTTGACATAAATTTTAAAATAGAAATAATTTATAATTTGGGAATATGACGTGGGTTGTGAGGAGAGGAAAAAAAACTCTATCATTAGTTTCCTTCTTAAGTATAATTTAATTTTTTTTTTAATTGTCAGGTGTCCTTTTTTTACTATTTTTTGTGAGGGTTTTATTGTAATAAGAAATTTTAATTTAAAAGAGAATAAGAAGAGTAAAAAGTGGTGTGTGCATAGAGCCACTCTCTTGCTAATCAAAAAGTATTCCTTATATTTTGAAACTATTTCGACTCTACGTTTTTCAAAATACTTAAAAATAAATAAAACTGATCAAAGTTTTTAAATTTTAAAACACTTAAATAATTAGTATTTAAATATTATTTGTCCTTAATTATATAATTATATATATATATATATATATATATATATATATATATATATATATATATATATATATATATATATATATATATATATATATATATATATATATATATATATATATATATATATATATATATATATATATATATATATATATATATATATATATATATATATATATATATATATATATATATATATATATATATATATATATATATATATATATATATATATATATATATATATATATATATATATATATATATATATATATATATATATATATATATATATATATATATATAATACGAGTGTGAACTTGCAACCTCTCAACCCAATCCTACCTCACCCAAACCCCAGTGTCATTAGATCAAGTGGTCTTAGGCACTTAAGATTTTTTTTAATAAACCAAAGCTAAATAAAACCAAGGGGGAAAAAAAAAAAGAACCAGTGGGTTTGGAAGATCATGGAGCATAATGTAGTATGGGGTAGGATCAATCTGACAAGTGAAAATACGACTAGTTTTGTGGATGACAATGGCGTAAGATTATGTCTTGCGTTGGATCAATTTGACATGGCAAAATTTGGATTTTTTAATAGATTTATTTTATTGAAATGTTTAAGTTTTTATCAAAATCTAATTCTTAAATACGACTAGTCCTCTGTGGATGACAATGATGTAAGATTTTGTCTTGCGTTGGATCAATTTCACATGGTAAAATTTGGATTTTTTAATAGATTTATTTTATTGAAATTTTTAAGTTTTTATCTAAATCTAATTCTTAGTTATTAATATTTCAAAAATAATATTTTTATATTGATTGTTAAGGTTATTTATGTTATTTTTTATAATTTAACCGGTTAATGGGCTTTTTCTGTTCTTTTGAAAACTTAAGGGATAATTTTTAAGAGATATTTAGGCACTATAACCTAGTCTTTAAGGTTGGATTGACTTTTATTATGAGTACTAAAATTATTACAAAATATACCACAGTGATATGATTTAAATTTTGTGTAGTGAATAAAATTTTGCTTGTACTTTTTTGTATTTGATTCGATATCATTAGATTTTGTGAGAATTTGTGGTTTTTCAAGCATATATTTATGATTTTTATAGATTTTTTAATTTTTAAGTAGTTTTGATTGTAGCATTGTTTACAATAATTTATGTCTACTAATACATGTCAATCTAAACTTAAAACCTGTGGTGTTTCTGTAAAGTGCTCATAATTTTGAGATGGTTTAACGAACACATAAAGGCAAACATGAAATTTGTGAACGTTTGATTCATAGATTTAGAATCATTCTTGGTTTACGTGCGTTTTTTGTGAGAGAAAACACTGTAACGAGCCACATGAAATTTGTGGACGTTTGGTTCATGGATTCAGAATCATTCTTGGTTTACGTACGTTTTTTGTGAGAGAAAATACTGTAGCGAGCCACGAATCATGACACAAATCTTCATACCAAATACTTAGTTAAAACTAAAGGGTATTTTTTGGATTTTTTTTCGTTCCATTTTCATATAACATGTATTATTTTTTTAGTGGTCATTGAAAAGTCCTTCCCCCTCGTTGTACATTTAGCAAAATTGTTTTTTCTCGCACGGTGTCATTTTGTTTTTATTTTTGGATATTTGAAAGTAAATTGTTTTTTTAAGCATTTTTTAATAAATTATCTAAATTTTGTTAAATTAGAAAAAGACAAATATATCATATATGGAAATGGTTAATCAATAATGTATTGATTTGTGGTTTATCACTTATTAACCAATCTCAACTAATGATTAAATAATTTAAATCAATAATTTACAAATTTATTTGTGATAAACTATTGATAAATCAATGATAAACCATTGGTATATAATTAATTAACTAATGTAAAAAATCAATTTATCTAAAATAAAGTTCGGCCATTCACCTAAACAAAATTAATTACTAAACGTGTCGCTGCCGACCATTATGAACGTTACCAAACGTGTTTTTTGTTTTTTATTTGTAAAATAAAAGCAAAAGGTAGTTATTGTTTTTTGTTTGAAACACAAAAGCAAAAAGTAATTTCCGGTTAGCGGGGAATGAAATTGAGCAGTTTGCGTTGGTACAAACAAAAAAAAGAAAAACTTGGTGGAACCAAACCAAGTAAAATGTTAGTTTTGTAATTTCAAACCCAAAAGTAAAAGAAAAACGTACTTTGTTGATAATTACATTATTCGATAAATTGAAAATGATGAAACTGAATTCGTCTACTTTTTTCGTCACAACATTTCTTCTTCTTCTTCTTTAGTTTTGTTTTTTTTAACAAACATATGTATAATAATGCACGGATTAACTTTATAAATGTTACTGACATCGTTCATTTTATCGATTTGAGTTTATAATTCGAGTTTTACTACAGTAAAAAACTCTCAGAAACAGTCACATCTAACTTTTTTATTACAGAAAAAAACTCTAACATAAAATCACTTCTCAACTCGAATTAAAAACTCAAATTAGCGAACTAAACGGGCCCAAACTATGTATCCTAGTTGGATATGTTTTATGATTTTTTTCAAAGAGTTCATTTCACGTACTATGTAAAGTCATTTAAAAAAATATTGTATTAACTTATTAGTTTCATAAATGTCTCTTAGATATTATTTATTTTGTTTCAACTTGCCCTGATATTTAAAAAAATTGGAGGATAAATTTATATAAAAATAATAGCTTAGAGGACAAATTGTGTTAAAATCAATAGCTCAATCAGTAATATTAGGAATTACAAGAGCAAAAATTGGCCATTTTCAAATTTTAGTATCATGTTGAAATAAGATATATAATTTGTGGGTGTTTATCGAATTACTCCATATTGCATCAATGATAAAAATAAAAATAAAAACATTTTACCAATTAGTTGGTTAAATAAAAGAGCCAAAATCCTTTTTAAAGAGATAAAATTGTTTTAATACCATTTATGATGGCAAAACATGTTGTTAGTACTCTGTATTTTAAATAATATTAAAACACTACACACTTTTAAAGAAAGGTTATTTTAGTATTTTAAGACTAATTTTTAGGACGTACAATGATTAAAATATTATTTTTATTAATTAAATAGAAACTAATAACCTTAAATATATTTTCCAAAAACAAGTTAACTTATTCAAATTTTTTAATTTTTTAAATATTATAGTATTTTTAGAATTTTTTTAAAAAATTATTAGTTTGTTATTAGTTAGTGAGAATGGTAGAATGGATATTTTATATCTCAAAAATTAGTCTCATAATATTGAAAGATTATTCTTTTAAACGTGAATATACCGTTTTCGTATTATTAAAACCACATAATACTAACGAGATGTTTAACTATAATAAAGAGTACTAAAATGATAATATGACTTTAATTATTTTGAAGACAAGAGTCCAATAAAAGAATATTTTTAGGCTCTGTTCATTTCACCGATTCGAATTTTACAATAGTAAAAATCTCTCAGAAATAGTCACATTTAACTTTTTGGTTACAGAAAAAAAGCTCTAATATAAAGTCACATCTCAACTCGAATTAAAAATTCAAATCAACGAACAAAATAGACCCTTAATAATACGTGTATACATAGGCTGATACACATACAAGAAAAGTAATTCACATTTTTTAATTTACCGGCCACCAGAGAGAAGCGACTCAGCAACGGACGATGAGGCGTGCGAGAAGGCTGTGTTCATTGAAGATGGATAAGGCGTGGCGAAATCGGTAAACCCTTCTCCCTTCGCAAACGTCAAACCACCTACGCAGAGTCCCAACGTGGACAAATTCGGCATTGCAACGTGCCTCTCCAAGTATTGCACCACCTGCCCCATGCTCGGCCTCACTGCCGGTTCCGAATGTGTACACAGCAGCCCCAACTTCATCACCAGCTCCACCTCCACCTCCACAAAATCCGTCCCCAAATTCGGATCTTTCGCCTCCGTAATACTCCCTCTACTCCAACAAGAAAACACATAATCCACCAATATCATGTCCTCTGCTGAACTCCGTCCTTCTATCGGCCTTCTACCACTGGCGACTTCGAGGAGGAACGCCCCGAAGGCAAAGACATCAGTGCTCGTCGTCGCCCTTCCGGTTCTAGTATGTTCTGGCGCGAGATATCCTACCGTTCCGATAATGTGCGAGGTTTGAGGATTGGTCCCGTGATCGTATAGCCTCGCCAAACCGAAATCCCCTAATCGGCCGTTCAATTCTCTGTTGAGAAGCACTTTACTCGCCTTGACGTCACTATGAACGATGACTTGGTCTCATAATATTGAAAGATTATTCTTTTAAATGTGAATATGCCGTTTTCGTATTATTAAAACCACATAAAACTAACGAGATGTTTAACTATAATAAAGAGTGCTAAAATGATAATATGACTTTAATTATTTTGAAGACAAGAGCCAAATAAAAGAATATTTTTAGGCTCTGTTCTTTTCACTGATTCGAGTTTTACAATAATAAAAAACTCTCAGAAATAGTCACATCTAACTTTTTTGTTACAGTAAAAAGCTCTCATATAAAGTCACATCTAAACTCGAATTAAAAATTTAAATCAGCGAACAAAACGGACCCTTAATAATACGTGTATACATAGGCTGATACACATACAAGAAAAGTAATTCACATTTTTTAATTTACCGGCCACCAGAGAGAAGCGACTCGGCAACGGACGATGAGGCATGCGAGAAGGCCGTGTTCATTGAAGACGGATAGGGCGTGGCAAAATCGGTAAACCCTTCTCCCTTAGCAAACGTCAAACCACCTGCGCAGAGTCCCAACGTGGACAAGCCCGACATTGCAATGTCCCTCTCCAAGTACTGCACCACCTGCCTCATGCTCGGCCTCACTACCGGTTCCGAATGCGAACACAGCAACCCCAACTTCATCACCAGCTCCACCTCGTCCTCCACAAAATCCGTCCCCAAATTCGGATCTTTCGCCTCCATAATACACCCTCTACTCCAACAAGAAAACACATAATCCACCAATATCATGTCATCTGCTGAACTCCGTCCTTCTATCGGCCTTCTACCGCTGGCGACTTCGAGGAGGAACGCCCCGAAGGCGAAGACATCAGTGCTCGTTGTCGCCTTTCCAGTTCTAGTATGTTCTGGCGCGAGATATCCTACGGTTCCGACGATGTGCGTGGTTTGAGGATCGGTCCCGTGATCGTATAGCCTCGCCAAACCAAAATCCCCTAACCGGCCATTCAATTCTCCGTCGAGAAGCACATTACTCGCCTTGACGTCGCGATGAACAACGACTTGTTCCCACTCTTCGTGGAGGTAGAAAAGGCCGGCGGCGACGCCTTTTATGACTCGGAATCTCTGACTCCAATTGAGTGTCGTTTTTGGTTGATCGTAGAGGTACTTGTCTAAACTCCCATTAGGCATGTAATCATAGACTAATAGAAGTTCCCCTTTTCGGCGACAATAGCCTAAAAGGGGGACTAGATTCCGGTGTCGCAGCCGGCCCATACTAGCGATTTCGGCTACGAATTCTCTCATCCCTTGTCTTGATTCATGAGAAACTTTCTTCACAGCAATCTCTGTTTTTGTTGTGGGTAACACTCCTTTGTAGACTGTCCCAAATCCTCCACTCCCCAAAAGCTCTTTTTCCTTGAACCCCTTCGTAGCAATATACAAGTGTTTGTATTTGTACCTTTGAGGCCCATATTGAAGTTCCCAATCTTCCACCAATTCAGCAAACTTTCTCTTCCGCTTAATGAAATAAACCACACCCAAAATTCCGACACCGATAAATGATAGACAAATCGCCGGCAATCCAATTGTCAAGAGCTTCGATTTTGGCTTCGGTTTTATCCGAGGTAGCTTCGGAAGCTCGGAGATGTCAAGGTCTTCAACTTGACCATTGAGCTTAAAGCTCCAACCAAGTATGTAATGAGAAGTAGGGACAGAGCCTGTGGAGGAGGAAAAACCAACGTACATGATTTCTTCAATTACTGAAGAAAGATCTTTTGTCAAAGACAAAAGTGGTTTTTGGGGTTTGTTTTCAACATTTGTTGGAGACAAACTCACATTAATTTGCTTTTTGGAACCATCGTAATCTATCCAAACTTTCATTGGTTGGCCACTTATTAGAGTCAAGTTTTTTAACTCACCATTTTTGTCATTATAATACCCTGCCGGAGTCGATTTCTCTGACTTCAATCCGTTTATGTCGATTCCAACATGGTTGTCGTTGATGTCGTCGATGTCCTCAACCGCGCTGCTTTCGATCGTGTCGAACTCGACGGCAAAGACATGGTTGGTGGCGTTGCCGTTGTTGGAGCCGTTGAATAGGCCGAGGTAATGGCCAGAAAGAGCTCCCGGTAGGCCTCTCGTCGGAGAGATCACGAAAGCAAAGCCATGGCCACTCAACGTTGCATATTCGGATCGGATGGCGAAGACAAAGGTTGTGGAGAAGGAGGAAACGGCGCCGGCTGGGGAGCTCTTGAAGGTCACCGGGTTGGCAAAGAAGGCGTGGCCTTTTTGCTGCTTTGTGTCGTTCGTGAGGCGCAAGAGGCCTGTGGCGGTGACCTCTGCAATGCCGTCGAGGGCTAGGTCGGCGGGTTTGAATCCATTGAAGGTGAAGTTGAGATCTTTGGATGAAGATGGCGTTGAGATTTGGAGTAGAAGCAAAGGAATTAGGAGCTTGGAGAACATGGCTAGGCTGAATAGAGTTTTTTCTTCTGCTATGAATACTCTATTTTGTCATGTTGATCTACTTAGGTTTAATAACTCACTGCAATTCTCTATCTAAGAGGTCTCAACTCCAAATACCTCATTTTTCATAGGAAAAAATTTGAGGTCAAGACCTTAATTAATAATCTTAAAAAATAATCCCCCATCCCTCAAAGTTAAAACAACAACAATAACAATAGTAATCCACCACACGCTCACTAAAATAAATAAATAAATAACATCATTATAAGTTTTATTTCGATAGACGTGAACAAAAAGTTGGAAAAGAAATTACCACTATAAAAAAAAAGTTAAGAAAATTTTCAAGAATGTCATAAAAAATCAATATTTTATTTTTGTCATCAAAATTTATCATTTATGCCATTAATATTCTTTCAAGATATCTTTTATAATCTGTTAGAATATTTTTTTCTTGATGAGATATTTTTATTATTTTATCCTAATACATTTCATATACTACTAGAATCTTTTTATGGCATAAAGTAATAGGATGATTAAAAACAATGGTTATTTTTATAATTTTCTCAAAAATTTAAATTATGATTCAAATCTTTATAACAAACGGGTTAACTATGTATGCTACTCTTTGTGAATGATGATCTTTTCTAAAATAAGTGGATAAAATTTTCTGTCTTTCAGAAAAATTATGACCACTAATTTTTGTGTTTCAGTCGAAGATATTATAGAAAATGACCTTGACGCTGGTGGGGAACTTTTCTAAACAACAAGTACATAAATTTACACTTGCAGCTTGCAACATGCAAGGGTCATATTTAGGAGTTAGGACCACTGTACTAAAAGACGAAACAAGCATTCCATATTCATCAATCACCATGGTCTATTTTTTTTCATGTTTTAAAAATTTAAATAAGCGAATTAAATGGATTCGTAATCCGACCAAAAGAAAAGTCAAATTTATTCACTTGCGAATTGTACATTTATGCTTTCAGAAAAATTGTACATTTAACGAATATATGTATTTTTTTTTAAAGAAAATTATATCATACCCCATTCCTTTAATATTACTAATAGCAAACGCTTGCATCCGTTGAATTAGAATTGAACGCTCATGATGATATGATCCTATAGAGACAAAAATACACCTGATTGCACCAAATCAAATTTATTTAAGCAAAATAAAATGAAAATTAAAGTAAAAAAAGTGGAGATCTGATCTCCTATGTTGCCTTCAGTGAGACGTTGTCGGCGACCCAAATCTGAAAGCTTCAGATCTCGGTGAGTGGGGTTGCCAGGGCAGTGGTCTCGACTCACTCGTGGGTTGCTCCGTCGCGACTATAGCCGATGGAGAAATCGCGATTCTGGAGTTTGAGGCCGTCACTGTCGGTGGGGAAAGAAAGCTCGTGTTCAAATCTTGTCTGTGGAGAAGGACATCGCGCGGCAGAGGAGAAAGGCGGAGGTCACGATTTCGTCACGGCCCATTGCATTTGAGGTTGCTATCCCGTCGCGACGAAGGTAGCAATTTCGTCGTGGCTTGTGCCAAGCGAGGTCCGTCCCGACGGAGATCACGATTCCATCGCAAGGTACGGCCCTCGTCGCGAGCTCCTCTGCCCCTTCTGGCAGGGAGCTGCCAGAATTTTAGCCTTTTTCTTTTTTTTTTATTATCAGATTTTGTTATCGAATGTACTGGTGTCTATTTTTATTTCCATGAATCCTTGATTTCCAACAGATGACTTCTGATCTGGCGGTTTTTAAAAAATTCGGTATGCATAACAATCTCCGTACGATCCGGTACGGTAGTCAAGTAGTCTTTTTTTATTTTTTCGACGATTTCCGACGAAAGTTTGATCATTAACAAGTCGCAATTAGGGGGAAAAAAAAGATTTCATTTGACTAGAACAATATTCAGCAGTAGTACTAAAACGTTATTGATCCCCTTGGTGGGTACAATATTTTTTTTCTCCTTTATTTTTCTCCGGTTATGTATATGAACGGTGCCGGAGGCGGAGGACAGTACTGGCCGCCCGTCGTAGACAGTGGGGACGGAGGCTTTTTTGGAGGCGGTGGTGGCGATGGAGGCGGAGGAGACGGGGGTGGCGGGGGCGGCGGTGGGGCGTTTTGAGTGCATGGTGTGCACTTCTCCTAAATATTAACTATCAACTATCAAGCTATATGTTGCGTGATTTTTATGCTCGCAAGTGTACGTGCCGAACAAGTAATAAAATGTTAGTAGAGTATCGTTCTCATGGAAAAAGTTATCAATATTTTTCTCAATAAGATCCAAGAGATGCAACGTAAATAAATTTAATGGTTTGATTCGATTACAAAGACTAAAAGAATTGCAATAAACGCAAGCAAATAAATGCGCACTCAGTTATCAAAGGAGAAAATCAATCTATGCGAGGGACTGGGACTCAATTTCCCCTTCACTGCAACCTGGGCTATTTATGTTATGACTTTTGCTACAGCAATGCTGTCAATTAACCTGAACACGAACGTTACACAAAGATCTTCTGACCTACTTATGATTTCGCCTCTTTACTCATATTTCAACATATTCCTATGAGAAATCTAAACATAAAGGTTAAGTTAAGCATAGGTTTCAATTGGGCTATGTTAGACAAATGTATATTCCTATACTACTCGCAAATCAACTAGATTTCTTTGTGAAATTTAGCTAAACAACACATTGTTCAATATTGGTCTAATTCCAATCAACTTTCCAGCAAATTGAACTCACAATATTATGTTTTAGATAATAAACAAAAATGAACGATAAAGAGTATATTGAACAAACTACATCAACATTAATATAGCAAAAGTGAGCATATACAATGTTAGTAACAGATCCGGGTACTTTATCATCTCAGCCAAGTAAATTTAGCTCATACTTGTTCTGTTAACTTCAACAAAATAATCAACCATGAATTGAATACAGAGAAAGAGGAAAGATAAACCAAAATGAGGATAACAACGGTAAAGACAAGGTGAGGCTAGGGGGTTTCCTCCCGTGGCTTCCCTCCTTCAGATTTCCAACCAAGTTAGTCTCCTCCCGTGGCTATTTTTCCTTTCTCCCTTGTTCTCTCATTTTCTTTTCACTCTCTACTGCCTCAGGCTTTTTTACTCGGGGTGCTCTCTCTGGTTTCTATTTTCTCCTATTGCTTCCTTTAATGCTTCCTGCGGCGCCCCCCTCTCTTGTGGGTTTCCAGGTGCATTCCTCTTTAGGGCAACCAAGGATGCTGAGGTGACACCTATTCAGATGTTGAGTCCAGCTGACTAAGTAACAAATCCGTCTTGTGCACTCTTTGTCCTAATTCTATGTTGTCACATTTTTGCTGTAGCAAATGCTGCAGCATTTATCATGACAAAACTTACAAATCAGAAATGACACCCTTTTGGACACAAGTCAGCAATTTTCTTCCAAGTTAGCACAGAAACCGCACACAATTGACTCTCAGTAGAGAGCACCACATGAGCAAATAAGGCAGAAAATTAACAACTAAACCTTTGGATGAGCCAACTATAAGCCTAGAAATGCCTAAAATAACTCTAATTCCTATAGTTATCACTATATTGTGATTCATCAACAATTAAGCAATGCTATATTGAACGATTAACTAAAAGTTATAATTCACAATGCTATATTGTGATTCATGGATTAAATCAAGATCAAAATCAGTAAACTATCAAGCGTAAACTCTTTTATGTCATCAACAATTAAGCAACCAACCATAAGAGTATATGCAGGCCTTATATAAATATACATCACTAGCTACTACAAGCACAAGATTTTTACAATACCCACATACAAAATTAAGTAAAGAAGATAGTAGAGATACAAAATTTACCTGTCCAACACTCAAAAGGGTACAAGCCTGGGGTGACGTATGTCCAGAATTTGCACCTTCTGAGATGTAAAATACCAAACTTAGCAACATAATAATAACATTCAAAAGGCATTATAATGGATTAAATTAAACACAAAAAAAAAAAAGAATCATGATCTGGTTATTTGAAGAAAGAAACAAAATAAAAATGTATAATAGAGCAAAAAAGATAAACATGAAAAAAGGGTGATAAAAAAAGAAAGACATAAAAGAAATAAAACATAAAAAAAAACGGAAAGTTTGAAAAGAAGGGGGAGGGGGTGAAAAGTTAAAAGAAAAAGGGGAGGAAAAAAAAACTCACTAACGAAACATTCTGTTAGTGGGGGAGGAGAATTCAAAAAATGGATTCTCCTTTACTATGTACGTAAAAGATTTAGGATTTATTCATAAAGTATACTTTAATTTTTAATCTCATCAAATAAATACCATCACATTACATTAAATATATAAATTAATACATTTATTCAGTTAACACTTACTTTAACCTTTGAAATGTCTAAAATACCCTTCAAAAGAAAAATATAAATGCTGAAGAAAGTCTAATCCATACGAAAAAAAAATTAAAAAAAATGAACAGACGAACAAAAAGAAGAATGCTACAACAAAAATTTTAAGCAAAAAAGGAACAACCCCTTCGATTCTTTGACGATCTCACCAGCATGTTCGATGATCTCGTGTCATCTTCGGTCCCCTCCGACTTTCCCTCCCCTTTGATGAGATCAAAAGACACGTTCCCCAAGCCCCTAGGAGATTTCGACGATCACTGACATTGATGGCGTAGTAGATTTTGAGAGCAGCACTGACTTTAACGGCGAGAACGATCATGTTATCACTGTCAAAGAGAGGTTGGTTTGACTTCTAGGTTAGGAGGCGCTAGCATATATGGTCAAGGTTGGTCTCCTTTTTATACTTTTGCTCTTTTCTGTAAATTTCTTGTTTTGTTGAAGAAGATGGTTCGATTTTGGTAAAGTCAGGTTTTGGGTTATTCAGGTTGGTTTTAGGCTCCGTTTGATTCATGGGTTCAAACTCATAGTTTTAATTTTTTTACAGCGTTTTTTCTCATAAAAAATTTGAATTTAAAAAGTTCTCACTAATGAATTATCGCACAAAATTTAAATATAGAATTAAAATCACTGATTTGAATTTATGAACTAATAATCTCTTAATCTCCATGGTGTTGCGCTAATTCATGGGATCACATGAATGATTTCATAGTGAATACATCTGGCTATACTTTACAGTTTACTGGTGCTAGATTGTTGATAAATGTGGGAGGTGGATAATTAGTAATGGCAAATTTGGATAATTTTGGTTGGTTTTCTCAAGTCCACGGTGGTTCTCAAAAAAAAAAAAAAAAAAAGTGTTTCTTTTGTTTTGTTTTTTTTTTTTGTTTTTGTTCTTGTTTTTGTTTCTTTTTGCAAACCGTCTCTTCATTTGTGTTTTTAGTAATTGTTATTTCTAATTTTTATTATTTCTTTCTTTTAAGGGTGATTTGGGCATCTTGAGTCAAAATTATAAGTTTGTGTGAGAAAATGTATAAATTTGTGTATTAAATGTAATATGACGATATATATTTGATGCAATTAAAAATTGAAGGTATACTTTTTAACTAACTCTAAAATACAAGATAGAAAAAGGTAAATAATCATATTTTTTATCTATAGGTGAAAATTGTCATTTTCTGTTGGATTAATTTTTTACTTCTCAGATTTATGCATATCAGTATCAAAAATTTACAGCTCGACCTAGGATGAATGCTCTAAATCACACGATTAAAAACAAACCTAATATTTAAGACACAATTCTTACAAGTGGAACAAAATAGTTTTCTCCGCCATAAATGCACCCTTAATTAAATTCAACATTTATTCTTGTGTGTTTGTTAAGAGTGGTTCTATTTACACTCATTTTTATTCTCTACACTCCCCTTATAATTACACACATAATTTTTGAATAATTAAATTTACTTTTTCACACCTTGTATTTCAAAATTACCCTTAACTATTTTTATACAATTATTAATGGTGGTTTTATTCACAATCTCTCTTTATTCTCTACACTCCTCTAACTATAAACCCTCACATAACTTAATATTTTACTATAATATCATTATTTATTTATCACTGTCTATTTTAGGTTCAAAAATAATAATTAAAAAAGTAATTAAAAAAGCAAAAACGAAAAAGAACATATGAACACACGCAGCAAAATATACAATTGACATATGATCAAACCAAATGGAAAAAGTGCATATGAGCACAAGCAACAAAGAAATTCTCTACACTCCTCTAACTATAAACCCTCACATAACTTAATATTTTACTATAATATCATTATTTATTTATCACTGTCTATTTTAGGTTCAAAAATAATAATTAAAAAAGTAATTAAAAAAGCAAAAACGAAAAAGAACATATGAACACACGCAGCAAAATATTCAATTGACATATGATCAAACCAAATGGAAAAAGTGCATATGAGCACAAGCAACAAAGAAAACAACGAAGAAGAAAATCAGAAAAATGATTCAGAATCAGAGACAAATACAAAAAATAAACATCTCCTAAACGAAAAAGGTGAGGAAAAAAAAACTCACTAACGAAACATTCCGTTAGTGGGGAGGAGAGTCCGAAAAATGGATTCTCCTTTAGTATGTAGATAAAAGATTTAAGGTTTATTCATAAAGTATACTTTGATTTTTAATCTAATCAAATAAATACTATCACATTACATTAAATATACAAATTCATACATTTAGTCAGTCTACACTCTACTTTAACCTTTGAAATGTCTAAAATACTCTTCAAAAGAAAAATAGAAATGCTGAAGAAAGTCTAATCCAAATGAAAAAAAAAAAATTAAAAAAAATGAACAAATGAACACAAAGAAGAATGCTAAAACAAAAATTTTCAGCAAAAAAAAGGGACGACCCCTTCAATTCTTTGACAATCTCTTCGATTCTTTGACGATCTCACCAACATGTTTGATGATCTCGTGTCATCTTCGGTCCCTTCCGACTTCCCTTCCCCTTTGATGAGATTAAATGACATGCTCCCCAAGCCCCTAGGAGATTTTGACAAGCACTGACATTGATAGCGTAATAGATTTTGAGAGCGGCACCAACTTTGACGGCGAGAACAATCATGTTATCATTGTCAAGGATAGGTTGGTCTAATTTTTAAGCTAGAAGCCGCAAGCATATTTGGTTAAGGTTGGGCTCCTTTTTATTCTTTTGGTGTTTTCTGTAAATTTCTTGCTTTGTTGATGAAGCCGGTTCGATTTTAGTAAAGTCAGTTTCTCAGTTATTCAAGTTGGTTTTAGGCCCCGTTTGGTTCACGAGTTTAAACTCATTATTTTGATTTTTTTACAGTATTTTTTCTCACAAAAATATTGAATTTAAAAAGTTTTCATCAATGAATTATCTCACAAAATTTAAATGCAAAATCAAAACTACTGATTTGAACACCCGAATCAAGCAGACCCTTAATCTCTATGGTGTTGCACTAATTCATGGTGTCACATGTATGATTTCATAGCGAATACATCTGGCTATACTTTACTGGTGTTTGATTGTTGATATATGTGGGATGTGGATAATTAGTAATGGAAAATTTGGATAATTTTGGTTGTTTTTTAAAAAAAAAAAAAAAAAAAAAAGAAGGTCACCGTCTCTTCATTTGTGTTTTTAGTAATTGTTATTTCTAATTTTTATTATTTCTTTCTTTTAAGGATGATTTGGGCATTTTTGAGTCAAAATTAGAAGTTTTGGCGAGAAAATGTATTAATTTATGTATTAAATGCAATATGACGTTTTGTATTTGATGTAATCAAAAATTGAAGGTATACTTTTTGAATAACTCTAAAATACAGGATATAAAAAGATAAATAATCCTATTTTTTATCTATAAGTGAAAACTGTTGTTTTCAATTAGATTAATTTTTTACTTGTCCCTAATATTTAAGACACAATTCTTACGAGTGGAACAAAATAGTTTTCTCCGTCATAAATACACCCTTAATTTAATTCCGCATTTATTCTATGTGTTTGTTAAGGGCGGTTCTATTTACACCCATTTTTATTCTCTACACTCCCCTTGTAATTACACATAATTTTTAAATAATTAAATTTATTTTTTACACACCCTTATATTTTAAAATTACCCTTAACTATTTTTATAAAATTATTAATGGTGGTTTTATTCACAATCTCTCTTTATTCTCTACACTCCTCTAACTATAAACCCTCACATAACTTAATATTTTACTATAATATCATTATTTATTTATCACTGTCTATTTTAGGTTCAAAAATAATAATTAAAAAAGTAAATAAAAAAGCAAAAATGAAAAAGAACATATGAACACACGCAGCAAAATATACAATTGAGACATATGATCAAACCAAATGGCAAAAGTGCATACGAGCACATGCAACAAGGAAAACAACGAAGAAGAAAAAAATATTGAATCGACTTTGTAATAAGCAAAAAAAAAAAGAAAGGTAAAATAGTAATTAAGTTTAAAAAATGAAATAACTAGCAAATGAATATAAACATAAAACAAAAAAAAAAGAGTCATGAATTTCATAACTTTTTAGAATAGCTATTGAAAGTTGAAAAATAGGGTTTTAGATATTAGGATTTTCATGAAAAAAAATCATAAAAATTCGGATTTTTTTTTTAAAAAAAATCATGAAAATTTAACATAACTTCACATAACTTTTTGGAATAGTCATTGAAAGTTGAAAATTAGGATTTTGTCATGAATTTTAAAATAAAAATAATTTATAATTTGAGAATATGACGTGCATTTGGGTTGTGAGGAGACGAAAAAAAAACTCTATCATTAGTTTTCTTTTTCAAGTATGATTTAATTTTTATTTAATTGTCATGTGTCCTTTTTTATCATTTTATGTGAGGATATTTTGTAATAGAAATTTTAATTTAAAAAGGAGTGTGGAGAGTAAAAAGTTGCGTGTGCATCGAGCCTCTCTCTTGCTAATCAAAAAGTATTCCTTATATTTTGAAACTATTCCAACTCTACGTTTTTCAAAATAGTTAAAAAAAAAAAAAAACTAGTCAAAGTTTTTAAATTCTAAAAAACACTTCAGTAATTAGTATTTAAATATTATTTGTCCTTAATTACTCAAGTTTTTTTTTTTATACAACAAGAAATTAAACTCGTAACCCTCTAACCCAATCCCACCCCACCCAAATCCCAATGTCACTAGACCATAGGCACTTAAGATTTTCTTTAATAAACCAAAGCTAAATAAAACCAAGGAAAAAAAAAAAAAAGAACCAGTGGGTTTGGACGATCATAGAGCATAATCTAGTATGAGACATAAGTGAAAATATGACTAGTCATGTGTGGATGACAAGGGCGTTGTGTCGGATCAATTTGACATGTCAAAATACGGCTAATTGAAATAGAATTATTATATTTAAAATTTTAAGTTTTAAATTGACTTTTGAAAACTTAAGGGATAATTTTTAGGACATATTTATGCACTATATCCTGACTTTTTAAGTTGGATTGACTTTTGTTATGGGTATTAAAATTATTATAAAATATACCACAGTGACATCACTTAAATTTTGTGTAGTGAGTAAAATTATGCTTGTATTTTTTTGTATTTGATTCGATATCATTGGATTTTGAGAGAGTTTGTGGTTTTTTAAGTATATATTTATGATTTTTATAGATTTTATAATTTTTAAGTGTTTTTTACTGTCATTTTTTTATCATAATTTATGTCTACTGACATATGTCAATTCAAACTTAGGGTCCGTTTAGTTCACTGATTTGAGTTTTTAATTTGAGTTAAGATGTGACTTTATGTGAGAGTTTTTTACTGTAGCAAAAAAATTAGATGTGACTGTTTCTAAGAGTTTTTTACTGTAACAAAACTCAAATTTTAAACTCAAATCAGTAAAATGAACGGGACCTTAAAATATGTGATATTCCTGTAAAGTACTCGTAATTTTGAGATGATTTAACGAACACATAAAGGCAAACATGAGATTTAGTTAAAACTCAAGGGTATTTTTTGGATTTTTTTTTCGTTCCGTTTTTGTACAACCCATCATTTTTTTAGTGGTCATTGTCTCATTGAAATGTCCTTCCCCCTCGTTGTACATTTAGCAAAATTGTTTTTCTGGCACAATATCATTTTGTTTGTTTTTTGGAGTTTTTAAAGTAAATGGTTGTTTTTTAAGCATTTTTAATAAATGACCTCAATTTTGTTAAATTAGAAAAACAAAAATATATTATATATGGAAATGGTTAATCAATAATGCATTAATTTATGGTTTATCACTTATTAACCAATATCAATCAATGATTAAATAATTTAAATCAATAATTTAGTAGCTTATCCGTGAGAAACTATTAATAAATCAATGATAAACTATTGGTATATTATTAATTAACTAATGTAAAAAATCAATTTATCTAAAATAAAGTTCGATCATTCAACTAAACAAAATTAATTACTAAATGAAAAACGTCCTAATTTACTTTCACGCCTTAATTTACTTTCACGCCTCTTGTATCTCCTTGCTCACTTCATCTAATATTTTTCTTTTCTTTTCTTTCTTTCTTACTAGTGCTATGGACGAATTCATATCAATGCAAATAATTAAATGAAATTCAGAATTTTTTTTTTCATGCTTATAATTTGATTCTTGTGTTATGCCTATTGCTTTTCATTTTTCAATCTATATCCTAAGCTGATTTCTGTTTTCTATAATATGCAATGCAATGCTAAATATAATTTTATATGTTTATAATGTAGAGTAACCATATTTCAACTTTTAGTATGAAAGAAAATAGTGATTAACAAAATCTAATTACTAATTGGTTATCATAATTTAGATGATTAATTAGGTGTGATTAAAAAAATCTAATTACTAATTAGTTATCTTAATATTAAGATAGTTAGCATAATATAATTTTTTTTTTTTTGAAGTTCAACGCACAAAAATCTACTAAAAGGGTAATAAGTAAATTTATAACAGTTTATTCTGATTCTGGGCGTAAGTAAACACATGAATGAGATTGAGACTAATTCCGACTCTAATTCCTGAAACCTACGTAAACAACTTATTCTGACTCTGATTCATGTCCACTCCAAATCCTCTCTACTCCGATTACGGATAAATAAACATGCCATAAACGTTACCAAACATGTTTTTTGTTTTTTATTTGTAAAATAAAAGCAAAATGTAGTTATTGTTTTTTATTTGAAACACAAAAGCAAAAAGTAATTCCCGGTTAGCAGGGAATGAAATTGGGCAGTTTGCTTTGGTTAAAAAAAAAAAAAAAAACTTCATGGAACCAAACCAAGTAAAATGTTAAGTTTTGTAATTTCAAACCCAAAACTAAAAGAAAAACGTATTTTGTTGATAGTTACATGATACGATGAATTGAAAATGATGAAACTGAATTCGTTTACTTTTTTCGTCACAACATTTCTTATTCTTCTTCTTTCGCTTTTTTTATTTTTAACAAACATATGTATAATAATTTATCAATTCATCCTAAAAGTTTAAGCTATTAGGATATTGACCAACAATAGTTTTATACTTTAACACTCCCTTTCAGTGTGGGCTGAATAATGTGCAATCGTATGGGTAAATTAATTAGAAAGTCCAACACATGATGACAATTTAAATGGGGACAAAGAGTGTAATTATGATGGTTTGAATTCAGAACCTCCCGCTCTGATACTATGTTATGTTACTAATTCATCCCAAAAATTTAAGCTATTAAGAGGTGGACCAATAATAATTTTATACTTTAACAAATAATGCACAGATTAACTTTATAAATGTTACTTAAACTACGTATCCTCGTTCGATATGTTTTTTGAATTTTTCAAAGAGTTCATTTCATTTACTATGTAAAGCCATTTAAAATAATCTTGTATTAACTTATGAGTTTCATAAATGTCTTTTAGATATTATTTATTCTGTTTCAACTTGCCAGATATTTTAAAAATTAGAGGATAAATTTATATTAAAATAATAGCTTAGAGGACAAGTTATTTTAAAATCAATAGCTCAACCAGTAATATTATGAATTACAAGAGCGAAATATGCCACTTTCAAATTTTATTATCATGTTGAATTAAGATATATAGTTCGTGGGTGTTCATCGAATTACTCCATAATGCATCAATGATAAAAATAAAATAAAAAAGCATTTTACCAATTAGTTGGTTAAATAAAAGAGCCAAAATCCATTTTTAAGAGATAAAATTTGTTATGGTAAAACATGTTGTTAGTACTCTGTATTTTAAACAATATTAAAAAAGTACACACTTTTAAAGAAACGTTATTTTAGTATTTTAAGACCGATTTTTAGGACGCACAATGTTCAAAATATTATTTTTATTAATTAAATAGAAACTAATAATCTTAAAAATATTTTCTAAAAATAAGTTAACTTATTCCAATTTTTTAATTTTTAAATATTATAGTATCTTTAGAATTTTTTTTTAAAAACGTTATTAGTTTGTTATTAGTTAGTGAGAATGGATATTTTATATCTCAAAAATCGGTCTCATAATATTGAAAGATTATTCTTTTAAATGTGAATTTACCATTTTCGTATTATTAAAATCACATAACACTAACGAAATGTTTAACTATAATAAAGAGTACTAAAATGATAATATGACTTTAATTATTTTAAAGACAAGAGCCAAATAAAAGAATATTTTTAAGCCATGTTCATTTCACCGATTCGAGTTTTACTATAGTAAAAAACTCTTAAAAACAGTCACATCTAATTTTTTTGTTACAGTAAAAAACTCACTTAAAATCACATCTCAACTTGAATTAAAAAGTTAAATCATGGTTCAAAACGAGCCATTAATAATATGTGTATACATAGGCTGATACACATACAAGAAAAGTAATTCACATTTTTTAATTTACCGGCCACCAGAGGGAAGTGACTAGGCAACGGACGATCAGGGGTGCGGGAAGGTTGTGTTCATGGAAGACAGATAGGGCATGGCGAAATTGCTAAACCCTTCTCCCTTAGCAAACGTCAAACCACCTGCGCAGAGTCCCAACGTGGACAAGTCCGGCATTGCAACGTCCCTCTCCAAGTACTGCACCACCTGCCTCATGCTTTGTGATGCCCAAAAATTCTCACATACGAGTTGGCCAATGCATTGCATACATTCATGGCATAATATACATGATTTATAAGTTTGACATTCTATTGAGATGCATTGTTATGTTATTAGTGTATATGAAGTAGTTATTGAGCATAATGTTTTGATGAAATGATAGGATTGCTCGAAGGTGGAATAGTAGAAAATAGATTTATAATAGTGGTTTTTATGAATTACAAAGAGTTTAATTGGTGATGAAGTTTTGAAAAAGTTAAGTATGGATTTTGTTCATTAGTTGGACCCACATGTGGTACAAAATTCCTTACAATAAGAACATAAGAGTATGAAACCAATTTCAAGAGGTTGATATAGAATTTCACATGAACTATTGAACTAGAACACACTAGAAAACTCTATTTTGCTCGAAATTTGGTGCTCGGGTTTTTGAGTCTTGATTGAGGCTTTTGTTGGCTTGTAAGTGACTTAAGAAAATTTATTATCTCATGCTTGAAGATGTTAGGAAGGATTTTACAAATATTGGTTAAGTTCAATGATGAACGGACATGAACAAAAGTGGATCATTTTAGTCATACCGAGTTTTTTTGATATGAGCAAGTACACCTAAACTAGTATGTCAATTGAATGGTTATGACCTACTATGTAAATGGAATTTAGTGTGAGTGTTTAACACCCTATTAAGAAGGTGATCAAGCAGAAATAAGGGACACGTGATCAGCCAAGGTGATTTTCCTTAATGATGACTAAGTTGCTTCTTTGATTGCTTAAGGGATATAAGCTACTAGATCAATCTTCATCACACTTATTCATCTTCCCCGACCTCTCTCTGACAAAAATCCGCTTCTCAAGCTGTTAACTTAAGAAAATAAGAATTTCCTTGGTGGTTTGTCAAGTTTGGATGCCAAATTTCAAGAAAAACCTAACCTAGTCAAGGTAAGGGCCTGTTTTGGTTTGGAAGATGTTTGGTGTTGGTTCAGTGGGTTTCGCTTCAATTTTACTGAGATATTTACACCACATAATCTTTCATATGTCAGGCACAACCACATAAAAGGATTTAATCAAACTCAATTGGGAGGCGGTGGTTTCAAGTTTGTTTTGGTGGCAGCCCTGAAACAGGTTGGTTCAACAAGTGACTCCGATTTATATTTATTTCTCTAGGCTAGAGAGCTCCGTTTGAGCTGAAATTTTGAGGGAATACTATCGTAGGTGTTATCAAATAGATCCTAAAATATCTCATTAAAATACTGTGAAATTTGGGTGTTATGACCTTTTTACCGAACATGGTTTAGTGAATGGAATGATAATGTGATTATGAGCATATTTTATTTTATCTTGGGATATTACATTCAAAACAGGTGACTTTTAGCTTTGGGGAGTGTTAGAAATAAGGAGAAATGCTGTCAAAATTTTTAGAAAATTTTTGGAACCAAGAAGGATCCAAATTTAGGGCTAAACCCACCCCGTAGGCCATACCATGACCACTGGATATGCCTCTACTCCAACAAGAAAACACATAATCCACCAATATCACGTCCTCCGCTGAAGTCCGTCCTTCTATTGGCCTTCTACTGCTGACGACTTCGAGGAGGAACGCCCCGAAGGCGAAGACATCAGTGCTCATCGTCGCCTTTCCGGTTCTAGTATGTTCTGGCGAGAGATATCCTACGGTTCCGGCGACGTGCGTGGTTTGAGGATCGGTCCCGTGATCGTATAACCTCGCCAAACCGAAATCCCCTAATTTTCCGTTCAATTCTCCGTCGAGAACACATTACTCGCCTTGACGTCGCGATGAACAGCGACTTGTTCCCACTCTTCGTGGAGGTAGAAAAGGCCGGCAGTGACGCCTTTTATGACTCGGAATCTCTGACTCCAATTGAGTGTCGTTTTTGGTTGGTCGTAGAGGTACTTGTCTAAGCTCCCATTAGGCATGTAATCATAGACCAACAGAAGTTCCTCTTTTCGGCGACAATAGCCTAAATGGGGGACTAGATTCCGGTGTCGCAGCCAGCCGATACTAGCGATTTCCGCGACGAATTCTCTCATCCCTTGTTTTGATTCATGAAAAACTTTCTCAACAGCAATCTCTGTTTTTGTTGTGGGTAACACTCCTTTGTAGACACTCCCAAATCCTCCTCTCCCCGAAAGCTCTTTTTCCTTGAACCCCTTCGTAGCAATATACAAGTGTTTGTATTTGTACCTTTGAGGCCCATATTCAAGTTCCCAATCTTCCACCAATTCAGCAAACTTTCTCTTCCTTTTAATGAAATAAACCACCCCCAAAATTCCGACCCCGGCAAATGATAGACAAATCGCCGGCAATCCAATTGTCAAGAGCTTCGATTTTGGCTTCGGTTTTATCCGAGGTAGCTTCAGAAGCTCGGAGATGTCAAGGTCTTCAACTTGACCATTGAGCTTAAAGCTCCAACCAAGTATGTAAAGAGAAATAGGGACAGTGCCAGTGGAGGAGGAAAAACCAACGTACATGGTTGGTTTTCTCAAGTCCACGGTGGTTCTCAAAAAAAAAAAAAAAAGTGTTTCTTTTCTTTTGTTTTGTTTTGTTTTTTGGTTCTTTTTGCAAACCGTCTCTTCATTTGTGTTTTTAGTAATTGTTATTTCTAATTTTTATTATTTCTTTCTTTTAAGGGTGATTTGGGCATTTTGAGTCAAAATTATAAGTTTGAGTGAGAAAATGTATAAATTTGTGTATTAAATATAATATGACGATATATATTTGTGCAATTAAAAATTGAAGGTATACTTTTTAAATAACTCTAAAATACAAGGTATAAAAAAGTAAATAATCCTATTTTTTATCTATAGGTGAAAATTGTCGTTTTCAGTTGGATTAATTTTTTCCTTATCAAATTTATGCATATCAGTATCGAAAATTTACAGCTCGACCTAGGTTGAATGCTCTAAATCACACGATTAAAAAAAAACCTAATATTTAAGACACAATTCTTACGAGTGAAACAAAATAGTTTTCTCCGCCATAAATGCACCATTAATTAAATTCCACAATTATTCTTACGTGTTTGTTAAGAGCGGTTCTATTTACACCTATTTTTATTCTCTAAACTCCCTTTATAATTACACATAATTTTTGAATAATTAAATTTACTTTTACACACCTTATATTTCAAAATTACCCTTAACTATTTTTATAAAATTATTAAAGGTAGTTTTATTCACAATCTCTCTTTATTCTCTACACTCCCTCTAACTATAAACCCTCACATAACTTAATATTTTACTATAATATCATTATTTATTTATCACTGTCTATTTTAGGTTCAAAAATAATAATTAAAAAAGTAAGTAAAAAAGCAAAAACGAAAAAGAACATATGAACACACGCAGCAAAATATACAATTGACATATGATGAAACCAAATGGCAAAAGTGCATATGAGCACAAGCAACAAGGAAAACAACGAAGAAGAAAAAATATTGAATCGACTTTGTAATAAACAAAAAAAAAAGGTAAAATAGTAATTAAGTTTGAAAAATGAAATAATTAGGAAATGAATATAAACATAAAAGAAAAAAAAAACAAAAAAAAAGTCATGAATTTCATAACCTTTTAGAATAGTTATTGAAGTTGAAAAATAGGGTTTTAGATATTATAATTTTCATAAAAAAAATCATAAAAATTAGGATTTTTATAAAAAAAAATCATGAAAATTTAACGTAACTTCACATAACTTTTTGGAATAGTCATTGAAAGTTGAAAATTATGGTTTTGTCATGAATTTGAAAATAAAAATAATTTATAATTTGAGAATATGACGTGCATTTAGGTTGTGAGGAGAGGAAAAAAAAAACTCTATCATTAGTTTTCTTTTTTAAGTATAATTTAATTGTCACGTGTCCTTTTTTATCATTTTATGTGAGGATTTTTTTGTAATAAGAAATTTTAATTTAAAAAGGAGTGTAGAGAGTAAAAAGTTGCGTGTGCATAGAGCCACCCTCTTGCTAATCAAAAAGTATTCCTTATATTTTGAAACTATTCCAACTCTACGTTTTTCAAAATAGTTAAAAAAATAAAACTAGTCAAAGATTTTAAATTCTAAAAAACACTTCAGTAATTAGTATTTAAATATTATTTGCCCATAATTACTCAAGTTTTTTTTTTTTTATACAACAAGAAATTAACCCTCTAACCCAATCCCACCCCCACCCAAATCCCAATGTCACTAGACCATAGGCACTTAAGATTTTTTTTAATAAACCAAAGCTAAATAAAACCAAGGAAAGAAAAAAAAAAAAAAAAAAAGAACTAGTGGGTTTGGACGATCATGGAGCATAATCTAGTATGGGACAGGATCAGACTAACAAGTGAAAATACGACTAGTCATGTGTGGATGACAAGGGCGTTGTGTTGGATCAATTTGACATGGCAAAATTTGGATTTTTTAAATAGATTTGTTTTATTGAAAATTTTAAGTTTTTATCTAAATCTAATTCTTAGTTTTTAATATTTCAAAATAATATTTTTATATTGATTGTTAAGGTCATTTATGTTTTTTATTTTCTTTTATAATTTAACCAGTTAATGAGCTCTTTAGTTCTTTTAAAAACTTCAGGGATAATTTTTAGGAGATATTTAGGCATTATATCTTGAGATTTTAGGTTGGATTGACTTTTGTCATGGGTACTAAAACTATTACAAAATATACCACAATGATATCACTTAAATTTGTGTAGTGAGTAAAATTATACTTATACTATTTTGTATTTGATTCGATATCATTAGATTTTGTGAGAGTTTGTAGTTTTTCAAATATATATTTATGATTTTCATAAATTTTATAATTTTTAAGTATTTTTTACTGTATCATTTTTTTATAATAATTTATGTCTACTAACATATGTCAATTTAAACTTAAAATATGTGGTGTTCCTGTAAAATGCCTGTAATTTTGAGATGGTTTAACGAACACATAAAGGCAAACATGAGATTTAGTTAAAACTCAAGGGCATTTTTTGGATTTTATTTTTCGTTCCGTTTTCATATAACACATCATTTTTTTAGTGGTCATTTTCTCATTGAAATGTCCTTCCCCCTCGTTGTATATGGAAATGGTTAATCAATAATGTATTAATTTATGGTTTATCACTTATTAACCAATACCAATCAATGATTAAATAATTTAAATCAATAATTTAGTAACTTATCCGTGATAAACTATTGATAAATCAATAATAAACTATTGATATATAATTAAATAACTAATGTAAAAAAATCAATTTATCTAAAATAAAATTCGGTCATTCACCTAAACAAAATGAATTACTAAGCATGTCGCTGCCGACCATTATAGAAAAATAAATATTAGTTATGATTTTACCTTTAATTCTATTAATAAATTTGTGAATAAAAAAGTAAAAAGTCAAAAATTAAAAAATACTCTAATTTACTTTCACGCCTCTTGTATCTCCTTGCTCACTTTCTCTTATTTTTTTTCCTTTTCTTTCTTTCTTACTAGTGCCATGGATGAATTCATATCAATGCAAATAATTAAAAAGGAAACTCAGATATTTTTTTCATGCTTATAATTTGATTCTTGGGTTATGCCTATTGCTTTTCATTTTTCAATCTATATCCAAAGCTGATTTCTGTTTTCTATAATATGCAATGCAATGCTAAATCTAATTTTATATGTTTATAATGTAGAGTAACCATGTTTCAACTTTTAGCACGAAAAAAGATACTGATTAACAAAATTTAATTATTAATTAGTTATCTTAATTTAGATGATTAATTTGGTGTGATTAAAAAAATCTAATTACTAATCAATTATCCTAATATTAAGATAGTTAGCATAATATACAAATTCTTTTTTCTTTTAGTTCAACACACAAAAATCTACTAAAAGGGCAGTAAGTAAATTTATAACAGTTTATTTCGATTCTGGACGTAAGTAAACACATGAATGAGATTGTGACTGATTCCGACTCTGATTCGTAGAACCTAAGTAAAAACTTATTTTGACTCTGATTCTTATCCACTCCAACTACGGATAATTAAAAATGCCATAAACATTACCAAATGTGTTTTCTATTTTTTATTTGTAAAATAAAAGCAAAATGTAGTTATTGTTTTTTATTTGAAACACAAAAGCAAAAAGTAATTCCCGGTTAGCAGGGAATGAAATTGAGCAGTTTGATTTGGTTCAAAAAAAAAAAAAACTTGATGGAACCAAACCAAGTAAAATGTTAAGTTTTGTAATTTCAAACCCAAAAGTAAAAGAAAAACGTATTTTGTTGATAGTTACATGATACGATGAATTGAAATAATGAAACTGAATTCGTTTACTTTTTTCGTCACAACATTTCTTCTTCTTCTTTCGTTTTTTTTTTTAACAAACATATGTATAATAATGCGCAGATTAACTTTATAAATGTTACTTAAACTATTTATCTTGGTTCGATATGTTTTTTTAGGACGTTTAGTTGGGGGATTCAAACCATGTGATACGAACCATTTTCGATTTACGTGTATTTTTTGTGAGAGAAAATATTATAGCGAACCACGAATCATGATTCGAATCAGGGAACGAATCCCTCTACCAATGTAAAGTCATTTAAAACAATCTCGTATTAACTTATTTGTTTCATAAATGTCTTTTAGATATTTTTTATTCTGTTTCAACTTGCCCTGATATTTTAAAAAATTAGAGGATAAATTTATATTAAAATAATAGCTTAGAGGACAAGTTGTTTTAAAATCAATAGGTCAACCAGTAATATTAGGAATTACAAGAGCGAAATAGGCCACTTTCAAATTTTATTATCATGTTGAATTAAGATATATAGTTTGTGGGTGTTCATCGAATTACTCCATAATGCATCAACGATAAAAAAGAAAAAAAAAAGCATTTTACCAATTAGTTGGTTAAATAAAAGAGCCAAAATCCTTTTTTACGAGATAAAATCTTTTTGATACTATTTATTATAGTAAAACTTGTTGTTAATACTCTGTATTTTAAATAATATTAAAACAGTATAAACTTTTAAAGAAAGATTATTTTAGCATTTTAAGACTTATTTTTAAGATGCACGATGTCCAAAATATTATTTTTATTAATCAAATAGAAACTAATAACCTTACAAATATTTTCCAAAAACAAGTTAATTTATTCAAATTTTTTAATTTTTAAATATTATAGTATTTTTAGAATTTTTTTTTTTAAATTATTAGTTTGTTATTAGTTAGTAAGAATGGTAGAATGGATATTTTATGTCTCAAATATCGGTCTCATAATATTAAAAGATTATTATTTTAAATGTGAATATGTAGTGACCACGAAAAATCCCATAATTTTAATAATATAATTCATGTATTCAAGTCAAGGATTTTCCTGAAAAATCATTATACTATGTACATTTTGTGATTGAAGGATTTAGGGAATTAACATCTGCATTCCTAAATTCTGTAGCAGATTTCACGTTAAGTTCACATTTTTCCGATCAAGTAAATTCGATCGATAAATTCTCACCGTACTTTAAAACGGAAGAATTTCCAGTATAGATACAGTTAGAGAACCTTAATTTTAAGAATTTCCAAGCACAATACAAACTAGCATCCAGTACCCGCATACAGGAGAAAATAGCTGTCAGTATAATTTTGGACAGTTTAATGAGTAAATTTAGAAAGTAGACAAAGGTACAAGGGTTAGGTTTCATTTTTCTCTTTCCTTCCT
>NW_010365976.1:268580-298944 GCF_000414095.1 Morus notabilis
ACAGTTATTTTGCGGGAGATAGTTCCTACTTGCTGAGCGAAAGCTCATTATAGAATGTTTATACTGTAGGTAAGCAACCGGCATATAATGCCTGATGGAACAGATATGTTAAGGTTTGAATATTTTCATTAAGAAAGCAATTTCGTATTTTATGTTTATAATAAGACCTTTTAAAAAAAAAATGTTCCGTAAATTTTAAGAAATTTCAGTAAGTACAAGTTAAAAAGTTAGTTACAGTGGCGGCCTCAAAGGAGGGGCGCTACAGAATATGCTGTTTTCGTATTATTAAAACCACATAATACTAACGAGATGTTTAACTATAATAAAGAGTACTAAAATGATAATATGACTTTAATTATTTTGAAGACAAGAGCCAAACAAAATAATATTTTTAGGCTCTGTTCATTTTATCGATTCGAGTTTTATTATAGTAAAAAACTCCTAAAAACAGTTACATCTAACTTTTTTATTACAGTAAAAAGCTCTCATATAAAATCACATATCAACTCAAATTAAAAATTTTAATCAGTGAATAAAACGGCCTTAATAATACGTGTATACATAGGCTGACACACATACAAGAAAGGTAATTCACATTTTTTAATTTACCGGCCACCAAAGAGAAGCGACTCGGCAACAGACGATGAGGCGTGCGAGAAGGCCGTGTTCATGGAAGACGGATAGCACATGGCGAAATCGTTAAACCCTTCTCCCTTAGCAAACGTCAAACCACCTGCGCAGAGGCCCAATGTGGACAAGTCCGGCATTGTAATGTCCCTCCCCAAGTACTGCACCACATGCCTCATGCTCGGCCTCACCGCCGGTTCTGAATGCGAACATAGCAGCCCCAACTTCATCACCAGCTCCACCTCCTCCTCCACAAAATCCGTCCCCAAATTTGGATCTTTCGCCTCCGTAATACTCCCTCTACTCCAACAAGAAAACACATAATCCACCAATATCACGTCCTCTGCTGAACTCCGGCCTTCTACCGCTGGCAACTTTGAGGAGGAACGCCCCGAAGGCGAAGACATCAGTGCTCGTCGTCGCCTTTCCAGTTTTAGTATGTTCTAGCGCTAGACATCCTACGGTTCCAACGATGTGCGTGGTTTGAGGATCGGTCCCGTGATCGTATAGCCTCGCCAAACCGAAATCCCCTAATCGGCCGTTCAACTCTCCATCGAGAAGCACATTACTCGCCTTGACGTCGCGATGAACGATGACTTGTTCCCACTCTTCGTGGAGGTAGAAAAGGCCGGCGGCGACGCCTTTTATGACTTGGAATCTCTGACTCCAATTGAGTGTCGTTTTTGGTTGGTCGTAAAGGTACTTGTCTAAGCTCCCATTAGGCATGTAATCATAGACTAATAGAAGTTCCCCTTTTCGGCGACAATAGCCTAAAAGGCGTACTAGATTCCTGTGTCGCAGCCGGCCCATACTAGCGATTTCGGCGACGAACTCTTTCATCCCTTGTCTTGATTCATGAGAAACTTTCTTCACAGCAATCTCTGTTTTTGTTGTGGGTAACACTGACACTCCCAAATCCTCCTCTCCCCAAAAGCTCTTTTTCCTTGAACCCCTTCGTAGCAATATACAAGTGCTTGTATTTGTACCTTTGAGGCCCATATTCAAGTTCCCAATCTTCCACCAATTCAGCAAACTTTCTCTTCCGTTTAATGAAATAAACCACACCCAAAATTCCGACGCCGGCAAATGATAGACAAATCGCCGGCAATCCAATTGTCAAGAGCTTCGATGTTGGCTTCGGTTTTATCCGGGGTAGCTTCGGAAGCTCGGAGATGTCAAGGTCTTCAACTTGACCGTTGAGGTTAAAGCTCCAACCAAGTATGTAATGAGAAGTAAGGACAGAGCCAGTGGAGGAGGAAAAACCAACGTACATGGTTTCTTCAATTACTGAAGAAAGATCTTTAGTCAAAGACAAAAGTGGTTTTTGGGGTTTATTTTCAACATTTGTTGGAGACAAACTCGCATTAATTTGCTTTCTGGAACCATCGTAATCTATCCAAACTTTCATTGGTTGGCCACTTATTAGAGTCAAGTTTTTGAACTCACCATTTTTGTCATTATAATACCCTGCCGGAGCAGGTTTCTCTGACTTCAATCCGTTTATGTCGATTCCAACATGGTTGTAGTTGATGTCTTCGAACTCGCTGCTTTTGATCGTGTCGAACTCGACGGCAAAGACATGGTTGGTGGCGTTGCCGTTGTTGGAGACGTTGAATAGGCCGAGGTATTGGCCAGGAAGAGCTCCCGGGAGGCCTCTCGTCGGAGAGATCACGAAAGCAATGCCATGGGCACTCAACGTGGCATATTCGGATCGTATGGCGAAGACAAAGGTTGTGGAGAAGGAGGAAACGGCGCCGGCTGGGGAGCTCTTGAAGGTCACCGGGTTGGGAAAGAAGGCGTGGCCTATTTGCTGCTTTGTGTCGTTCGTGAGGCGCAAGAGGCCTGTGGCGGTGACCTTTGCAATGCCGTCGAGGGCTAGGTCGGCGGGTTTGAATCCATTGAAGGTGAAGTTGAGATCTTTGGATGAAGATGGCGTTGAGATTTGGAGTAGAAGCAAAGGAATTAGGAGCTTGGAGAACATGGCTAGGCCGTATAGAGTTTTTTCTTCTGCTATGAATACTCTATTTTTTAATGTTGATCTACATTGGTTTTTAATGTAAGCTAACACGTGTTCGTGTTTGACTTCTATGAGAAATTAAACATATATGGTCACATATAATGTTATAGGTTTAATACCTGTCTGCAATTCTATATCTAAGAGGTCTTAATTCCAAATACCTCATTTTTCATCGGAAAAAATTTTATAATTTTTATAATGGTTATTTTTATAATTTTCTCAAAAATTTAAATTATGATTCAAATCTTTATAACAAACGGGCTAACTGTGTATGCTACTCTTTGTGAATGATGATCTTTTCTAAACAACACGTGGATAAATTTTTATGTCATTCAAAAAAATTATGACCACTAATTTCTCTGACTGAACCACTAATTTTTATGTCTTTCAGAAAATGACCTTGACCCTGGTGGGGGGCTTTTCTAATTTCGAAATAACAAGTAGAGAAATTTGCACTTACAGCTTGCAAGGGTCATATTTAGTAGTTAGGTCCACTGTAAAAGACGAAAGAAGGTCAAATTTTTCCATGTTTTAGGTAATTGTCGTAGTCACAGACGTGATATAAATGGAGAAGCCGATAAAAAGAAAGCTCGTTCATTTTACCGATTTGAGTTTAGAATTTGAGTTTTGTTATAGTAAAAAACTCTCAGAAACAGTCACATCTAACTTTTTTGCTACAATAAAAAGCTCTCACATAAAATCACAACTCAACTCGAATTATAAACTCGAATCAACGAAGTGAACGGGTCTTAATTTATTCACTTGCGAATTGTACATTTACTGCTTTCAGAAAAAATTGTACATTTAACGAATATATGTATTTTTTTTTTAAGAAAATGATAACATACCTCCCATTCCTTTTATATTACTAATACAGACGCTTGCATCCGTTGAATTAAAATTGATCGTTCATGATGATATGATCCTATAGAGATAAAAATATAACTGATTGCACCAAATCAAATTTATTTAACCAAAAAAATAAAAATTAAAAGAAAAAAAGTAGAGATCCGATCTCCTCTGTTGCCTTCAGTGAGACGTCGTCGGCGACCCAAATCTGAAAGCTTCAGATCTCAGTGAGTGGGGTTGCCTGGGCAATGGTCTCGACTCACTCGTGGATCGCTCCGTCGCGACTATAGCCGATGGAGAAGTCGCGATTCTGGAGTTTGAGGCTGTCACCGTTGGTGGGGAAAGAAAGCTCGTGTTCAGATCTTGTCTGTGGAGAAGGACATAGCACGGCGGAGGAGGAAGACGGAGGTCGTGATTTCGTCACGGCCCATTGCATTTGAGGTTGCTATCCCGTCGCGACGAAGGTAACAATTTCGTCGCGACTTGTGCCAAGCGAGGTCCGTCGCGTAGGAGGTCACGATTCCATCGCAAGTTAAGGCCCTCGTCGCGAGCTCCTCTACCCCTTCTGGCGGGGATCTGTAGGAATTTTTAGCCTTTTTCTTTCTTTTTTTTTATCATCAGATTTTGTTATCGAATATACTGGTATCTAATTTTATTTCCATGAATCCTTGATCTACAACAGCACACTTCTAGTTAGGCGGTTTCTAAAAAATTAATATATATAACAATATCCGTACGATCCGGTACGGTAGTCATAGTAGTCTTTTTTTTGCCTATTTTTGCTAATTAAAGATGTACGGAATACGCTAATTAAAGATTTTTTTTGCGTTTTTCTAATCATGTTGTTCTATGCCTATCTGGTTCGGCTAATTTTCATTAGTTAATTGATCTATGGACTTTAAAAAATACATATTTTATTTATTTTATTGATTTAAATTTTTAATTTTAATTTTATTATAGATAAATTTTTTTATAAAATATCACATTTAATTATTTTTATTATAATTTAAATTTTAAATCGCTAAATGATAGTTAATTGATCTGCCGAAAGAGACCCACACCGAGATTCACTTTATTGAAACTAAAACATTAAATTTGAAGGATGTTGTAATTTAAAAAAAATAGTGGTTATTACTAATTTATTATTATTTTTTCTTGTTTTCATGAAAAACTCAAACTACGAAATATATTATTATAATTATCCCTAATCAAAATTATGATGACTAATTTCTCTTTCAGTCGAGGATATTATAGAAAATGACCTTCACGGCTGATGGGGGCTTTGATGGGCTACAAGTAACCATGGGCGAAGTTTTTTTGATATTGTTTATGGAAATGATAAGGTTATTATGAAATAGAAAATAATGCATAATTAGAAAATAAAAATGCATACTCTGAAAGAATATCTTTTGTGAACGTTTGGTTCATAGATTCAAAATCATGATTCAGAATCATTCTCAATTTACGCGTGTTTTTTTTAAAAAAAAAACATTTTAACGAGCCACAAATTATAATTCAAATCATAACACGAATTTTCGTACTAAGATTTCTGATAATTACATTCACATGCGAAAGTCTTAACTAGTCCAACCTATTATCATATATGACAATAAATAAAGACAGATAGATGGTCTGCATGTAAGCCTTCACCAACAGATAGATGGTCTGACCAAAGACTTTACTTAATTTTTTATGTAAATATTTACGAATGAAAAATAAAAAATTATTATTAATTCTTTTTTTCTCACACAACACAAAAACTCCCTATTTTTCAATATTCTTTTTGCATTTTAACTGCTTTGGTTTCATCCACAAAAGCACTTCTAGTTTGACACTTGTCCTTGATGTACTCGGTAATGTTGGTCCAATTAATATTGTTAAGTGTGAGATTTTTAGCGTGCGAAAAAGAAATACTTGTAGGTTCTGTTCTAAATTGTTGTTAGATCAAATATCAATTTCTATCAATTTTGCATATATTCTTTTATTCTCATATGTTTTTGACCAAGTATAGAATTCAAAACCATGTTAGGGAGACTTTTGGTAAAAGAATTCATACCATAATTTGAATTATAGTTCATGATTCGCTATAGTATTTTCTCTCACAAAAAATACACGTAAATCAAAAATAGTTCTAATCTATGAATTAAAAGTCTCTGTGTCAAATCTATAGTATAAATTTGATAGTTTTAATTATGCTACAGTATTTTTCTCTCATAAAAAATTTAAATTTTAAAATTCATAATCAAAAACCCTGATTTAAACTATTTCTTGAACTCATATACCAAACGGGTCGGGTCGACCCTACCATCTTCTGACTAGATCTTAGTAAGACAACTTTGTACGACTATGCTAAATTAACTTTCATACCACAAATAAGGTTGCAAGATTAAATTATCATAAATATGTACGGATAGTTGCTCAGGTCCAAAGATTTTCCCCCATCAGCTTTCACTTGGCTCTGCCCAAATAAATAAATAAACAAACAAACACATGAATTGGGAGATTAGGAATTTTACGAGTCTGATTAAGAAGTCGGGATTCCTACCGTTAAAGGACTAAAGGAAGTAAACTTGGTCCAGTGCCTAATATCATCCTCTGGTCTGCCAAGATATCACAAACTAGTCAGAAGTAGAAAACAGATTTGTTCGTGCTTCTGATTTTTGAATAGCTATCTAGTGAATGGCAATGGCATCATAAAAGCAGTACTTGATAGTATCATCAATAATTACAAATAAAGAAAAGATAGAATCTGCAATTTAAACAGGATTTGAGCTACCTAAAAAGTATAATGAACTGAGAAAAAAAAAAATACAAAACGAAAGGAAACATACGTTGCTTCCCATTTGCCAGTGAAGAAAGTATAATTCTTGGTATCAACAATTTCTCCTTCCCAAAAGGTTACTACCTGACAGATGTTAGAATGGAAAAGGTAATGCTTTATGAGGACTTCAAAAAAAAAAAAAAAAAAAAAAAACAGAGGGGGGGAAATAAAACTACAAAAACTGGGATCTATGTTTTTTTTTTTACAATAATATCAAAAACGATATTCTTACGTCAAAGGATGTCATTGAACATAAAGAAACGCAAAAGAGGAAAATAAAAGCAACAAACACTTCTAAGTTACATTATCATCTGAAGGTTTTGAGAAGAAAATAATTCAATTCTTCTTATTGAATAATATGTGAATTACATGAATAAAATTGGATTGCTTGTATCCTTGTAATCCTAACTAACTTGATGAAAATAACAAATCTAGAACCTATAATATCTGAATCCTAAGTCTAGGAATAAGATTTTTTATTGAACAAAAAATAGAACTAAATCCTAACTCCCTAACTTTCCGACACTCCCCCTCAAGTTGGTGCGTAGATATCGATCAAACCCAACTTGCTGACAAGAACCTCGAAGTTAGGTTTGAACAAGCCTTTTGTACGAATGTCTGCCATTTGCTACGATGTTGAAACGAATGGTATGCAAATGATTCCTGCTTCAAGCTTCTCCTTGATAAAATGTCTATCGATCTCGACATGCTTGGTTTGGTCGTGTTGGACTGGATTATGAACTATGCTTATTGCCGCTTTATTGTCACAGTACAGTTTCATCGGTGTATTCACAAGCTTCTGTAATTTTGCAAGAACCAGTTGTAACCATAATAATTCACAAACCCCGTTGGCCATGGCTCTGTATTATGCTTCAGCACTGTTTCGAGACACAACTTTATGGTTCTTGCTTCTCCATGTAACCAAATTACCCCACACATAAGTAGAGTATCAGGTTGTTGATCTTCGATCAGTTACAGAACCTGCCCAATCTTGCATTGGTGTAGACTTCAATATTTCGTTGTGGATTTTTTTTTTTTTTTTGTTGGAAGAATAAGCCTTTTTCATGAGAACCCTTTAAATACCTCAAAATTCGATAGACGGCCTCTAGATGTTCTTTGTACATGAAGTCGTTTGTGACAATAAAGTTGCAATAAGTATCGCTCATAATCCTGTACAACATGACAGGACCAAATACGTTGAGATAGATCGGCATTTTATAAATGAAAAGCTTGCGTCTTGCGAGATTTGTCTGCCTTTTGTCCCAACGACTCAACAAATAGCAAATATTGACCAAAGAACTTCTGAGAGAGCTAACTTCGAACATCTAATTAGCAAGTTAGGCATAATTGATATCTATACTCCAACTTGAGGAGTGTCGGAGTGTTAGTTAGGATTGGGGGAAAAATCGGATTAGATTTAATTGTTTCATTAATCAGTTTGAATTTAGAATTCTAGATAAGATCTTCTAGTTGTTTCTGATTTTGTAATTTTTGATTTCATACGTAGATAGGATTTGATTTTCGTTCCTAGATTTATATAGTTAAACATCTCTGCCTATTAATATGTAATTTCTGATTGAATGAATAAGATCTGAAAAATGCTTTTGTCCCCTCAAACTTACACTATAGTATCTAAATCCTAAGTTCTAGGAATCAGATTTTTTATTGAACAAAAGATAGAACTAAATCCAAACTAACTCCCTAACTTTCCGACACCATCAAATTACAATCTTACCAAAAACTCTGTAAATATGTGACGTTTGCAACAGGTTAAGAAATGGTAAGTAAAGCTTTGAAATTTTAGGAATTGAAGTGGTTAAATTGATTTCTGACGCATCATCTTATAATGGTAAACTGCAATTCGGGACAGCTGACACGTGTACGTGCAAATCAATGCAGTATAAAGCCATGAAATAGATGTCACAATACCTACTCATAACTAATATTGTGAGGAGATATCCTCAAAAGAAAAGCAGCTGCTTTGCTCTTTAAGATGTATATAACCCTTACAGCGGCCTCTTTAATAAACTGCATGCCTAGAAGAGTTTTGAAATTTACGATACCATTAAAAATTTCCCAAAATTATTCTCCTGAGTCACGGATTTTATCAAATATTCTCGAAAATTTTTGGATGCATAACCTTTGTTCACATCCACAGTCATAATAAGGGTAAACTTGACCCAAGAGCAAAAAAATGTGTTTTTATCGGATATTCCCCAACTCAGAAAGGTTATAAATGTTTTAAACCGATTTCAAAAAAAAAAAGACTTTTGTACCTATGGACGTAACTTTTTTTGAATCAAATCCCTTTTTGGTAATACTCATCTTCAGGGGGAGACGAATGTGGAAGATTCGGAGAATGTGGAAGATTCGGTGAATATGGAAGATTCGGTGTTTCTAAAATAATATTCAAATTTTGATAAAAAAATCAAATTTAAATTCAAATCTTGATTTGATGCTTCGAAAATCGAATTTTGTACTTCCTGCAATTCCGGAAGCAGATGAAATGGTTTTAGCTGAAAAACAAGTTGTTGAACCTGAGATTTCCTCATCACCTGAATCTGGGGCACCTGAGATCCTCCCTGTTGAATCCGAACCATCTGCTGAACATAAGACGGTCAGAAAAGAAATGCCTGGCAAAGTTGGAACTGAATCGAATCTTTATTCCAAGACAATTGACTGAACGCAATAATGCCTAATATAGAGGGTAGAAAAATAGAAACTGATGGAAAACAAGGAGCAAAGAAAATGACTGAATGTATACTCAAGAGAGTACTTGAAACAAAAGAGAGACCAAAACTTTGGGGCAAGGTCGTGATTCCAACGCAAAGCTATGTCTGAATTCCACATAGAGGTCAAGTAAAAATTCTTCCATTTCAGATCCTTCCTAAGTCGAGTCTAGTAATCTTCCTATTGCTTGTCGAAAAGGAGTCAGGTCTTGTACTAAACATCCCTTGTCAAACTTTCTTATGAACGTTTGTCACCATCATATCGTGCATTTGTCCCTCATCTTTCAAGTATAGAAATCCAGAGAAGTGTGCAGGAAGCTCTAAACAATCGTAAATGGAAGGAAGCTGTATTTGAGGAGATGAATGCCCTTAGGAACAAACATACTTGGGAAGTCACAGATTTACCAAAGGGATAGAGCATTGTTGGATGCAAGTGGGTTTTTTTCTGTAAAGTATGGCTTGGTGGGACAGTACAAAGCTCGACTAGTAGCGAAGGGCTACACTCAGACATATGGCATTGACTACTATCAGACTTTCGTGCCAGTTGTGAAGCTGAACACAGTGAAAGTTCTACAACCCATTGCCACCAACTTGGACTGGCCTCTACACAAGATGGATGTAAGGAACGCCTTCCTTAATGGAGATCTGGAAGAGGAAGTTTATATGGATGCCCCCCCTCAAGTTTGAAAAGTTTGACAGATTCCCCCGATCCGTGAAGAAATACGAGTGTACTCAAGCTCAAACTGATCATACTTTGTTCCTCAAATTTTTTGGAAAAGGAGAGGTGATAGTTTTGATAGTCTATGTAGATGACATTATCCTTACAAGACATAATTCACTAGAGATAAGAGCGATTGAAGCACCACTTAGCACAAGAGATCGAAATCAAGGATATGGGTCCAATTAAATATTTTCTTAGAATGGAAGTAGCTTGTTCCAAGGAGGCATAGTCATATCCCAAAGAAAGTACATTCTTGAACTCCTTATGAAACCACAATGAGTAAGTAACAACCTTCTGATACGCCTATGGATCCAAATCAAAAGCTCAGGGAAAAAACTGATGGTGTGCTAGTTGATACAACCCGGTACCAACAGCTAGCAAGCAAGTTGATATATCTCTCACATACTCGACCAAATATCGCATTTGCACTCACCATGAGAAGAACATCTTGAGGCAGTCTATAGGATCATGAGGTACCTAAAAGCTACCCCATGAAAAGGACTCATTTTCAAGAAACACTAGGAACGTAGCACGAAGTAGCGCCGACGCCGAGTTCCGAGCAATGGCACATGGCATCTGTGAAGCTCTTTGGTTAAGTAAAGTTCTAGAAGAATTAAGGAGGACAACTCATCGTCCCACGAAGTCGTCTATGACAATAAAGCTGCAATAATTATCGCTCATAATCCTGTACAACATGACAGGACCAAACACGTTGAGATAGATCGGCATTTTATAAAGGAAAAGCTCGAGTCTGGTGAGATTTGTCTACCTTTTGTCCCAACGACTCAACAAACAGTAGATATGTTGACCAAAGGACTTCTGAGAGAGCTAACTACGAACATCTAATCAGCAAGTTAGGCACGATTGATATCTCTGCTCCAACTTAAGGAGAAGTGTCGGAGTGTAAGTTAGGATTGGGGAAAAAATCAGATTAGATTTAATTGTTTCATTAATTAGTTTAAATTTATAATTCTAGATAAGATCTTCTAGTTGTTTCTGATTTCATATGTAGATAGGATTTGATTTTCGTTCCTAGATTTAAGGGGTTATAGTTAAAAATCTCTGCCTATTAATATGTAATTTCTGATTAAATGAAATAAGATCCCGAAAATACTTTTTTCCCCTCAAACCTACACTATAGTATATGACTCCTAAGTTCTAGGAATCAGATTTCTTATTGAACAAAAGATAGAACTAAATCCTAACTAACTCCCTAACTTTCCAACCTCATCAAATTACAATCTTACCAAAAACTCTATAAAAATGTGACGTTTGCAACAGGTTAAGAAATGGTACGTAAAGCTTTGAAATTTTAGGAATTGAAGTGGTTAAATTGATTTCTGATGCATCATCTAATAATGGTAAACTGCAATTCTGGAGTGCTGACACGTGTACATGCAAATCAATGCAGTATAAAGCCATGAAATAGATGTCACAGTACCTACTCATAACTAATATTGTGAAGAGATATCCTCAAAAGAAAAGCAGCTGCTTTGCTCTTTAAGATGTATATATCCATTTTTCTTTTCCTTTTTTTTTTGGAAAAAATGTATATATCCCGTTTGTTTGTTTTTTTTTAAAAAGGGAGTCACCATTTCATTAATAATCCTAAATAGTTCCACAAGCAGGAAACAAGGAAGGACAAAGAGGCTACTCAGACAGGTTAAGTGGTTGACATATGAAGAGCAGAGATTTCTTACTGGTGTATCTGCCATGGGAACGTTAAGAGCTTCCATGGTACCACAAAGATAACCGTGTTCGAGGTCGCGTCCTTGTATACAGACATTTACCCTCCATGCTTCATCTTTTTGCAGACCCGAAACATTCTGAGTACCAGAGAAGGTCTGTAAAATAATTAGACCACTGAGATCAACAGAAGCTTTTTATCTTTCCGAATCTTCATTTACATGCATTGATGCACAAACTTTACATGACAACAATAATGTATAATGAATATCAAATAAGAACAAAAACAAAGAGAAGAGAACAGGGCTCGCCTCTCCACCTCAAAACAAAGAAGCGATATTCTCGAGTGACGATTCTTACCCTTAAACAAGCTGTTGCAGCCAATGTACTAAATAGTAAGACTGACATTTTGTTTTAAAACTGATATTCAATATCACGGTTACCAAATAAAAGCTTCAAAGTATCTAACAATGTAAAGAACGAAATTGTCACATCTCCATCTTTCATGTACTAGCAACATACAATTTGATGTTCATAAAACTGTGGTCAAAGACAGGGGTAATAAACCGCATATATAAAAATTAAGGAGTATAACTTTAGCCACATGCCAAGAACATCGTTGCTTTAATTAATGACAGCAAGACTCAACGATTTTAGCTAGCAAATGGAGTACTAATCCATGCGGCCTTAGGACTTTCATACTATGCTAAGCGGCCGAACTCACGAAAACTCAAGCTACAAACTTAAACAAACGAGTGAACGAGAAGGAAAGGGAGAATGAAAGAAATTTGAATATTAATGGATAACCTAGACATTTTAGCCAAAAAAAAAAAAAAAAGTATGGATCGCCCAAATAAATATTACTTGTAGTTATCTCAATGCGCAGCCTCTTTTTTCTCCAAATTCTTGATTCTTCATAAAGATTTTTCACTTTGTTTTAATTTTGTGGCACTCCTCAAACATAGAAAAGTCAAATTGGTATACACAAGAAATCTTCAATTTCAGAACATTCGACTAACATGTGTCTTATGTTAATGATACACAATGCTTTATCGCGATTCGTGCAGCTTCTTTTTTGTCCAAATTCTTGATTGTTTGCAAATGTTTTCACTGTTTGCAAATCTCCAATTGCAAAACACTGGATAATTCACAATGCTATATTGTGATTCATGGATAAAATCAAGATCAAAAGCAGTAAACTATCAAGCGTAAACTCTTTTATGTCATCAACAATTAAGCAACTAACCATAAGAGTATATGCAGACCTTATATAAATCAACATCACTAGCAACTACAAGCACAAGATTTTGACAATACCCACATACAAAATTAAGTAAAGAAGATAGTAGAGATAAAAAATTTACCTGTCCAACACTCAAAAGGGTACAAGCCTGGGGTGACGTATGTTCAGAATTTGCACCTTCTGAGATGTAAAATACCAAATTTAGCAACATAATAATAACATTCAAAAGGAATTATAATGGATTAAATTAAACACGAAAAAAAATTGAATCATGATCTGGTTATTTCAGTAAAATTAGGTGAGAAAACAAAATGAAATTTCGAGAAAATGGCAAAAGAGATAAACAATCTCGTATTCGCTAACTAGTGGAGAAAAGAGAAAACAGAAATAAGCCCAAGTAGAAAGGGTGATTGGGAAAAGGGTTTTGATTGTTAAGGCGAATAGTTATGGAATTGGAAAGAGAGGAGGTTACCAGAAACCTGAGAAGGTGCAGAGCTCTCCACAACTCTCACCGGCATTTCTTTCTGGCGATAATCCTATTGATTCCCACAAACAGTGTTTAAGGGGAATCTTATTGGAGGACGAGAATTTGGTTAAAATAACCAAGTGAAAAAATAAAATTAGGAAAATGATTTTTTTAATTTTAATTTTATTTATTTCTCCTCCCGCCGGTCTCCTTCCGCCGGAATCAATGGCAGCTCCTCCCGCCGGAATCAATGGCAGCACTCCATTTCTCTCTCTTCTTTTCTTTCTCTATCCCTAAAAGGCCGAGACCCACCTCCAGAATCACGCTGAGAATGGCCCTGGCGACGACGCCGGCGAGGTTCATGGCTTTGAATCGCGACGTCGAGGCTCGAGAAGGTCGAGAACGTGGCGGTTCGGATCGAGCTGAGCAATGGATCCATGGGTGGGGTGAAGTTCTGATTTTTTTTTTTCGTTTTTCTTTCTACTCAGAAAGTCATTTTGTAAATAAAAATTTTTGAAAAGTTATTTTACTAATAAAACTTTCCTATTGAGTTATTTTTACAAAGGCCTCTTGGAGGATATATATCTTTTGAGGTTAATTACGAAAATTTTCTCATCCGATGTTACTCTTAAATAATAAAATATTAATAAAAAACCTTATTTTATTAAATTTTTAACGAAAATTAATATTAAATTTATGTATTTTTGTAACTATATGATTTAAAATTAAAATTAATTTAAATTTAAACTTTTAAATATGAAACACTTATTATTAATTAAATATAAGAAACATTTTATGATTTTTTTGGTATGATAAAAAAATTATGAAGTTTTTTTAATATTTTTTACGATAAAAATAACCAAATGAAAAATAAGAAATTTTTATTTTTTACAACTATCATAGATGCAACACTTATAAAAGCTATTAGATTTCTTAACAGATGGGTCATTTTATTAATGTTTTATTGTTTAAGAAAAATAAATGTTAAGTTTTAAAGATTTAAGGACAAAGTATTATAAGTAGTATAATTTAAAGAGAATTTTTATAATTAATCATATCTTTTAAGAATGTTTATCTTTTTATACCTTATATATACTAATAAAAAATGCTCGAGGTATAGAGGAAGAAAAAAACTAAAAGGGAAAACGATTTAAAGCAAAACGTAGAGGGAAAAAACCTAAAATTCAAAAAAAGAAAATCCCAAAAAATTTAAAAAAATTTCGCTTGAGCAAGGGGAAAGAAATCTTTTACGAAACGTTTACATATACCTCTCGTGTACGAAATATTTTGCAAATATCAATGGAGAAACTTATTTTCCCTTAGTAATGTAGTAAGAAATAGGGAAAGCAACAAAAAAGGATAAAAAAAGAGAGAAAAAAAATGAAGGTCGAAAGAATAAAGAAGAATGAAGGACAAGAAAAACAAAAACAAAAAAAATAGGCCTGGGACGAATCATTTCGTCAATAGTAGAAGAGGGTTTTAAAAAAACACTTAGACAGGGATATATATAAAAATAAATTATTTTAATGAAGAATTATAGAGAAAAATAATTTGAAAAAAGGAAAAAAAATAAAAATGTATAATAGGGTAAAAAAGGATAAACATGAAAATGGTGATAAAAAAAAGAAAGGAAAAAAGAAATAATAAAGAAATAAAACACAAAAAGAAAAGGAAAGTTTAAAAAGAGGGGAGGAGAATCCGAAAAATGGATTCTTCTTTACTATGTGTAGCTAAAAGAATTAAGATTTATTCATAAAATATATATTGATTTTTAATCTCATTAAATAAGTACCATCACATTACATTAAATATACAAATTCATACGTTTAATCAGTCAACACTCTACTTTAACCTTTAAAATGTCTAAAATACCCTTTAAAAGCAAAATAGAAATGCTGAAGAAAGTCTAATCTAAATGAAATTTAAAAAAAAAAAAAAAAAAAAAAAAAACGAACAAAATGAACACAAAGAAGAATGCTAAAACAAAATTTTCGGCAAAAAAAGGGACGACCCCTTTGATTCTTTGACGATCTCACCAACATGTTTGATGATCTCGTGTCATCTTCGGTCCCTTCCGACTTCCCTCCCCAAGCCCCTAGGAAATTTTGACAATCACTAACATTGATAGCGTAGTAGATTTTGAGAGCAGCACCAACTTTGAAGGCGAGAACGATCATGTTATCATTATCAAGGAGAGGTTGGTCTAACTTTTAGGCTAGAAGGCGCAAGCATATTTGGTTAAGGTTGGGCTCCTTTTTATTCTTTTGGTGTTTTCTGTAAATTTCTTGTTTTGTTGATGAAGCCGATTCGATTTTAGTAAAGTCAGTTTCTTAGTTATTCAAGTTGGTTTTAGGCCCCGTTTGGTTTATGAATTTAAACTCATTATTTTGATTTTTTTTTACAGTGTTTTTTCTCACAAAAAATTTGAATTTAAAAAGTTGTCATCAATGAATTATCTCACAAAATTTAAATGTAAAATCAAAACTACTGATTTAAACACATGAAGCAAACAGACCCTTAATCTCCATAGTGTTGCGTTAATTCATGGGGTCACATGTATGATTTCATAGCGAATACATCTCGCTATACTTTACTGGTGTTTGATTGCTGATAAATGTGGGGTGTGGATAATTAGTAATGGAAAATTTGGATAATTTTGGTTGGTTTTTTTTCCTTAAAAAAAGAAAGAAAAAAAAGGTCCCTGGTGGTGTTCAAGTTTTTTTTTTTCTTTTTCCAAACCGTCTCTTCTTTTGTGTTTTTAGTAATTGTTATTTCTAATTTTTATTATTTCTTTCTTTTAAGGGTGATTTGGGCATTTTGAGTCAAAATTAGAAGTTTTAGTGAGAAAATGTATTAATTTGTGTATTAAATGTATGACGTTTTATATTTGATGTAATTAAAATTTGAAGGTATATTTTTTGAATAACTCTAAACTACAGGATATAAAAAGGTAAATAATCTTATTTTATCTATAAGTGAAAACTGTCGTTTTCAGTTAGATTAATTTTTTACTTATCAGATTTATGCATATTAGTATCAAAAATTTACAGCTCGACCCAGGATGAATGCTCTAAATCACAGGATTAAAAACAAACCTAATATTTAAGACACAATTCTTACGAGTGGAACAAAATAGTTTTCTCCGCCATAAATGCACCCTTAATTTAATTCCACATTTATTCTTATGTGTTTGTTAAGGGCGGTTCTATTTACACCCATTTTTATTCTCTTCACTCCCCTTGTAATTACACGCATAATTTTTAAATAATTAAATTTATTTTTTACACACTCTTGTATTTTAAAATTACCCTTAATTATTTTTATAAAATTATTAAGAGTGATTCTATTCACACTCTCTCTTTATTCTCTACACCCCCTCTAACTACAAACCACTCACATAACTTAATATTTTACTATAACATCATTATTTATTTATCACTGTCTATTTTAAGTTCAAAAATAATAATTAAAAAAGTAATTAAAAAGGCAAAAACGAAAAAGAACATATGGACACACGCAGCAAAATATACAATTGACATATGATCAAACCAAATTGCAAAAGTGCAAATGAGCATAAGCAACAAAGAAAACAAGGAAGAAGAAAAAAAAATATTGAATCGACTTTGTAATAAATAAAAAAAAAGGTAAAATAGTAATTAAGTTTAAAAAATGAAATAATTAGCAAATGAATATAAACATAAAAGAAAAAAAAAGTCATGAATTTCATAACATTTTAGAATAGTTATTGAAGTTGAAAATTAGGGTTTTGGATATTAGGATTTTCATGAAATAAATCATAAAAAATTAGGATTTTCATGAAAAAAAAATCATGAAAATTTAACATAACTTCATATAACTTTTTGGAATAGTCATTAAAAGTTGAAAATTAGGGTTTTGACATAAATTTTAAAATAGAAATAATTTATAATTTGGGAATATGACGTGCATTTGGGTTGTGAGGAGAGGAAAAAAAAAAACTCTATCATTAGTTTCCTTTTTTATGTATAATTTAATTTTTATTTAATTGTCAGGTGTCATTAGATCAAGAGGTCTTAGGCACTTAAGATTTTTTTTAATAAACCAAAGCTAAACAAAACCAAGGGAAAAAAAAAAGAACCAGTGGGTTTGGAAGATCATGGAGCATAATCTAGTATGGGACAGGATCAATCTGACAAGTGAAAATACGACTAGTCATTTGTGGATGACAATGGCGTAAGATTATGTCTTGCGTTGGATCAATTTGACATGGCAAAATTTGAATTATTTTAATAGATTTATTTTATTAAAATTTTTAAGTTTTTATCTAATTCTAATTCTTAAATACGACTAGTCATCTGTGGATGACAATGACGTAAGATTATGTCTTGCGTTGGATCAATTTCACATGGTAAAATTTAGATTTTTTAATAGATTTATTTTATTGAAATTTTTAAGTTTTTATCTAAATCTAATTCTTAGTTATTAATATTTCAAAAATAGTATTTTTATATTGATTGTTAAGGTTATTTATGTTATTTTTTATAATTTAACAAGTTAATGGGCTTTTTTTAGTTCTTTTGAAAACTTAAGGGATAATATTTAAGAGATATTTAGGCACCATACCCTAGTTTTTAAGGTTAGGTTGACTTTTATTATGGGTACTAAAATTATTACAAAATATACCACAGTGACATGATTTAAATTTTGTGTAGTGAACAAAAGTTTGCTTATACTTTTTTGTATTTGATTCGATATCATTAGATTTTGTGAGAATTTGTGGTTTTTCAAGTATATATTTATGGTTTTTATAGATTTTTTAATTTTTAAATAGTTTTGATTGTAGCATTGTTTACAATAATTTATGTCTACTAACATATGTCAATCTAAACTTAAAACTTGTGGTGTTCCTATAAAGGCAAACATGAGATTTGTAGACGTTTGGTTCGCGGATTCAGAACCATGATTCAGAATCATTCTTGGTTTACGTGCATTTTTTGTGAGATAAAACACTGTAGCGAGTCACGAGTCATAACACAAATTCTCGTACCAAACACTTAGTTAAAACTCAAGAATTTTTTTTGGATTTTTTTCGTTCCATTTTCATATAACACTTATTATTTTTTTAGTGGTCATTGAAATGTCCTTCCCCCTCGTTGTACATTTAGCAAAATTGTTTTTTCTCGCACGGTGTCATTTTTTTTTTTTTATATTTGAAAGTAAATTGTTGTTTTTTTAAGCATTTTTTAATAAATGATCTAAATTTTGTTAAATTAGAAAAAAGAAAAATATATCATATATGGAAATGGTTAATCAATAATGTATTGATTTGTAGTTTATCACTTATTAACCAATCTCAACTAATGATTAAATAATTTAAATCAATAATTTACTAATTTATTCGTGATAAACTATTGATAAATCAGTGATAAACCATTGGTATATAATTAATTAACTAATGTAAAAAATCAATTTATCTAAAATAAAGTTCGGCCATTCACCTAAACAAAATTAATTACTAAACGTGTCGCTGCCGACCATTATAAACGTTACCAAACGTGTTTTTTGTTTTTTATTTGTAAAATAAAAGCAAAAGGTAGTTATTGTTTTTTGTTTGAAACACAAAAGCAAAAAGTAATTTCCGGTTAGCAGGGAATGAAATTGAGCAGTTTGCGTTGGTTCAAACAAAAAAAAAAAGAAAAACTTGGTGGAACCAAACCAAGTAAAATGTTGATAATTACAAACGTATTTTGTAATTTCAAACCCAAAAGTAAAAGAAAAACGTATTTTGTTGATAATTACATTATTCGATGAATTGAAAATGATGAAACTGAATTCGTCTACTTTTTTCGTCACAACACTTCTTCTTCTTCTTCTTCTTCTTCTTCTTCTTCCGTTTTTTTTTTTTTTTTTAACAAACATATGTATAATAATGCACAGATTAACTTTATAAATGTTACTCACTCCGTTCATTTCATTGATTTAAGTTTATAATTCGAGTTTTGCTACAGTAAAAAGTTCTCAGAAACAGTCATATCTAATTTTTTTACTATAGTACAAAATTCTCACATAAAATCACATCTCAACTTGAATTAAAAAGTCGAATCAGCGAATTAAACGGGCCCTTAAACTATGTATCCTAGTTGGATACGTTTTTTGAATTTTTCAAAGAGTTCATTTCACGTATAATGTAAAGTCATTTAAAACAATCTTGTATTAACTTATTAGTTTCATAAATGCCTCTTAGATATTATTTATTCTGTTTCAACTTGCCGTGATATTATAAAAAATTGGAGGATATATTTATATAAAAATAATAGCTTAGAGGACAAATTGTCTTCAAATCAATAGCTCAACCAGTAATATTAGGAATTGCAAGAGCAACAATTGGCCATTTTCAAATTTTAGTATCATGTTGAATTAAGATATATAATTTGTGGGTGTCGATCGAATTACTCCATATTGCATCAATGATAAAAAAAAAAAGCATTTTACCAATTAGTTGGTTAAATAAAAGAGCCAAAATCCTTTTTTAAGATATAAAATCATTTTGATACCATTTATTATGGCAAAACATGTTAGTAGTACTCTGTATTTTAAATAATATTAAAACAGTACAAATTTTTAAAGAAATGTTATTTTAGTATTTTAAAACTGATTTTTAGGACGCACAATGTTCAAAATATTATTTTTATTAATTAAATAGAAACTAATAACCTCAAAAATATTTTCCAAAAACAAGTTAACTTATTCAAATTTTTTAATTTTTAAATACAATCGTATTTTTAGAATTTTTTTTAAAAATAATTAGTTTGTCATTAGTTAGTGAGAATGGTAGAATGGATATTTTACATCTCAAAAATCGGTCTCATAATATTGAAAGATTATTCTTTTAAATGTGAATATACCGTTTTCGTATTATTAAAACCACATAATACTAACGAGATGTTTAACTATAATAAAGAGTACTAAAATAATAATATGACTTTAATTATTTTGAAGACAAGAGCCAAATAAAAGAATATTTTTAGGCTCTGTTCATTTCACCGATTCGAGTTTTACTATAGTAAAAAACTCTCATAAATAGTCACATTTAACTTTTTTGTTACAGTAAAACGTTCCCACATAAAGTCACATCTCAACTCGAATTAAAAATTTAAATCGGCGAACAAAACGGACCCTTAATAATATGTGTATACATAGGCTAATACACATATAAGAAAAGTAATTCACATTTTTTAATTTACTGGCCACTAGAGAGAAGTGACTTGGCAACGGACGATGAGGCGTGCAAGAAGGCTGTGTTCATCGAAGACGGATAGGGCATGGCAAAATCGGTAAACCCTTCTCCCATAGCAAATGTCAAACCACCTGCGCAGAGTCCCAACGTGGACAAGTCTGGAATTGCAACGTCCTTCTCCAAGTACTGCACCACCTGCCTCATGCTCGGCCTCACCGCCGGTTCCGAATGCGAACACAGCAGCCCCAACTTCATCACCACCTCCACCTCCTCCTCCACAAAATCCGTCCCAAAATTCGGATCTTTCGCCTCCGTTATACTCCCTCTACTCCAACAAGAAAAAACATAATCCACCAATATCACGTCCTCTACTGAACTCCGTCCTTCTATCGGCCTTCTACCACTGGCGACTTCGAGGATGAACGCCCCGAAGGCGAAGACATCAGTGCTCGTCGTCGCCTTTCCGGTTCTAGTATGTTCTGGCGCGAGATATCCGACAGTTCCGGCGACATGCGTGGTTTGAGGATCAGTCCCGTGATCGTATAGCCTCGCCAAACCGAAATCCCCTAATCTGCCGTTCAATTCTCCGTCAAGAAGCACATTACTCGCCTTGACGTCGCGATGAACGACGACTTGTTCCCACTCTTCGTGGAGGTAGAAAAGGCCGGCGGCGACGCCTTTTATGACTCGGAATCTCTGGCTCCAATTGAGTGTGGTTTTTGGTTGGTCGTAGAGGTACTTGTCTAAACTCCCATTAGGCATGTAATCATAAACTAATAGAAGTTCCCCTTTTCGGCGACAATAGCCTAAAAGGGGGACTAGATTCCGGTGTCGCAGCCGGCCCATACTAGCGATTTCGGCGACGAATTCTCTCATCCCTTGTCTTGATTCATGAGAAACTTTCTTCACAGCAATCTCTGTTTTTGTTGTGGGTAACACTCCTTTGTAGACTCTCCCAAATCCTCCACTCCCCAAAAACTCTTTTTCCTTGAACCCCTTCGTAGCAATATACAAGTGTTTGTATTTGTACCTTTGAGGCCCATATTCAAGTTCCCAATCTTCCACCAATTCAGCAAACTTTCTCTTCCTTTTAATGAAATAAACCACACCCAAAATTCCGACCCCGGAAAATGATAGACAAATCGCCGGCAATCCAATTGTCAAGAGCTTCGATTTTGGCTTCGGTTTTATCCGAGGTAGCTTCGGAAGCTCGGAGATGTCAAGGTCTTCAACTTGACCGTTGAGCTTAAAGCTCCAACCAAGTATGTAATGAGAAGTAGGGACAGAGCCAGTGGAGGAGGAAAAACCAACGTACATGGTTTCGTCAATTACTGAAGAAAGATCTTTAGTCAAAGACAAAAGTGGTTTTTGGGGTTTATTTTCAACATTTGTTGGAGACAAACTCACATTAATTTGCTTTCCGAAACCATCGTAATCTATCCAAACTTTCATTGGTTGGCCACTAATTAGAGTCATGTTTTTGAACTCACCATTTTTGTCATTATAATACCATGCCGGAGCAGATTTCTCGGACTTCAATCCGTTTAGGTCGATTCCAACATGGTTGTAGTTGATGTCTTCGAACTCGCTGTTTTTGATCGTGTCGAACTCGACGGCAAAGACATGGTTGGTGGCGTTGCCGTTGTTGGAGACGCTGAATAGGCCGAGGTATTGGCCAGGAAGAGCTCCCGGGAGGCCTCTCGTCGGAGAGATCACGAAAGCAAAGCCATGGCCACTCAACGTGGCATATTCGGATCGGATGGCGAAGACAAAGGTTGTGGAGAAGGAGGAAACGGCGCCGGCTGGGGAGCTCTTGAAGGTCACCGGGTTGGGAAAGAAGGCGTGGCCTTTTTGCTGCTTTGTGGCGTTCGTGAGGCGCAAGAGGCCTGTGGCGGTGTCCTCTGCAATGCCGTCGAGGGCTAGGTCGGCGGGTTTGAATCCATTGAAGGTGAAGTTGAGATCTTTGGATGAAGATGGCGTTGAGATTTGGAGTAGAAGCAAAGGAATTAGGAGCTTGGAGAACATGGCTAGGCCGTATAGAGTTTTTTATGATTACTCTATTTTGTAATGATGATCTACTTTGGTTTTTAAAATAAGCTAACACGTGTTAGTGTTTGACTTCTAAGAGAAATTAAACATATATACTCTATAACTATCTTATAATGTGGTCACATGTTATAGGTTTAATACCTGTCTGCAATTCAATATCTAAGAAGTCTCAATTCCAAATTCCTCATTTTTCATAGGAAAAAAATTTGAGGTCGAGACCTTAATTAATAATCTTAAAAAATAATCCCCCATCCCTCTAAGTTAAAACAACAACAATAAGAATAGTAATCCACACACTAAACTAAATAAATTAATAACATCATTATAAGTTTTATTTCGATAGACTTAAGCAAAAAGTTGAAAAATAAATTACCACTATAAAAAAAATTAAGAAAATTTTCAAAAATATCATAAAAAATCACTATTTTATTTTTGTCATCAAAATTTATCATTTATGCCATTAATATTCTTTTAAGATATCTTTCATAATTTGTTAGAATATTTTTTTCTTGATGGCATATTTTTAGTATTTTATCATAATACATTTCATATACTACTAGAATCTTTTTATGGCATAAAGTAATAAGGTGATGAAAAACAATGGTTATTTTTATAATTTTCTCAAAAATTTAAATTATGATTCAAATCTTTATAACAAACGGGCTAACTGTGTATGCTACTCTTTGTGAATGATGATCTTTTCTAAAACAAGTGGGTAAAATTTTCTGTCTTTCAGAAAAATTATGACCACTAATTTTTGTGTTTCAGTCAAGGATATTATAGAAAATGACCTTGACGCTGGTGGGGAACTTTTCTAAACAAGTAAAGAAATTTGCACTTACAGCTTGCAAGGGTCATATTTAGGAGTTAGGACCACTGTACTAAAAGACAAAACAAGCGTTTCAACGTCATCAATCACCATTTAATAAGGTCTAATTTTCTCATGTTTTAAGGTAATAGTAGTAGGCCTCGTTCGGAAAAATTTTCACATAAAATCACATCTTAACTCAAATTAAAAACTCAAATCAATAAACTAAATATGTCCATAATCACAAACGTGATATAAATGGAGAAGCCGATAAAAAGAAAAGTCAAATTTATTCACTTGCGAATTGTACATTTATGCTTTCAGAAAAATTGTTCATTTAACAAATACATGTATTTTTTTTTTAAAGAAAATGATAACATACCTCCCATTCTTTTAGGATGTGTTTGGTACAAGGGAAGGAATTGTAGAGGGATGGATTAAGAGTTAGAAGTGTATTTCAACCTTATTTGGTAGGATGGAAAGAGGGGTGGAGGGAAAAGAGCAAGGGGTTGTAAATCCCTTGGGGCCCACAAATTCTTATTCTTTCAAAAATAGGCGGATTGGAAAGGGTTGAAGGAAAAAATGACTATTATTCCTAAATTGACATGTGTCAATTTAATAATTTTTTAAACACTCCTAGATATTTTAATAACCCTCTTCTATATCAGATCTTCTCTTTCTTCCGTATGAAGTCTGCCTTCCAGAAAACTCCAATATCCATAGCTCCATCAATGGCCAAGATAAATCCAAAGGTAGCTTTTTGCAGCTTGACTTTTTTGTCTTTTTTTTTTTTCTATTATTGTAGTAATATTTACTAATGACATATATAATGGTGTTATAAACCGTCAATATTTGCAAATATAACAGGGGCTTTTTTCCCCCTCCATGGTTAATAATCGTTCAATGTTGTTTCCTCCTAGTTGAGTTGCTAATGTTTTCATATAAAGTTGATGAAATTTGAACAAGTTTATACTAATTTTTAGTTCTTTGGTTTTGCTATTGCACAGAACAATCATATTAATATTTCTTGATGGACTTTTTTTAACTATACAACAACAATGTTACTTAAAATAATAAAAAAAAACGACAATAATATTTGAAAAAATTAAATTACAAATTTCCTTTTTAGCTTGATTTCTAGACCAAAGTTACCTTTACTTTTTTGTATTGTGGGTTTATTTTTGTGTTCATTAGAGTTTACTTTGAAGCTTGCTAAGTCTAGAAGAAAATTTCTTATTGCAACGGTAAGATACTTTTAAAACATTTATTTATCCAAAATTTGATAATTTTGTAACTTAAAAGAAAGATGAAAAAAAATAATGATGAAGTTGATTAATTAGTTTCATTTTACTTTCTAATTTTCGTCATAATAATAACTATCTTACAACGTGGTCACATATAATTGTTATAGGTTTAATACCTGTCTGCAATTCTATATCTAAGAGGTCTCAATTCCAAATTCCTCATTTTTCATAGGGAAAAATTTGAGGTCGAGACCTTAATTAATAATCTTAAAAAATAATCCCTCATCCCTCTAAGTTAAAACAACAACAATAACAATAGTAATCCAGACTAACTAAAATAAATAAATAAATAAATAACATCATTTTAAGTTTTATTTCGATAGACTTGAACAAAAAGTTAGAAAAGAAATTACCACTATTAAAAAAATTAAGAAAATTTTCAATAATGTCTTAAAAAATCACTATTTTATTTTTGTCATCAAAATTTATCATTTATGCCATTAATATTCTTTTAAGATATCTTTCATAATCTATTAGAATTTTTTTTCCTGATGGGATATTTTTAGTATTTTATCCTAATACATTTCATATACTACTAGAATCTTTTTATGGCATAAAGTAATAAGATGATGAAATACAATGGTTATTTTTATAATTTTCTTAAAAATTTAAATTATGATTTAAATCTTTATAACAAACGGGCTAATTGTGTATGTTACTCTTTGTAAATGATGATCTTTTTTAAACAACAAGTGGATAATTATGACCACTAATTTTTGTGTATCAGTCGAGAATATTATAGAAAACGACCTTGACGCTGGTGGGGAACTTGACCACTAATTTCTGTGTCATATTTAGGAGTTAGGACCACTGCACTAAAAGACGAAACCAGCGTTCCAACGTCATCAATCACCATTTAATAAGGTCTAATTTTCCCATGTTTTAGGGTAATAGTCGTAGTCACAAACGTAACATAAATTGAGAAGCCGATAAAAAGAAAAGTCCAATTTATTCACTTGCGAATTGTACATTTCCTGCTTTCAGAAAAATTGTACATTTAACGAATATATGTATTTTTTTTTTTTTTTTAAGAAAATGATAACATACCTCCCATTCCTTTTATATTACTAATAGCAGACGCTTTAATTCAACGCTCAAGATGATATGATCCTACAGAGACAAAAATACACCTGATTGCACCAAATCAAATTTATTTAACCAAAAAAATAAAAATTAAAAGAAAAAAAGTAGAGATCCGATCTCCTCTGTTGCCTTCAGTGAGACGTCGTCGGCGACCCAAATCTGAAAGCTTTAGATCTCGGTGAGTGGGGTTGCCGGGGCATTGGTCTCGACTCACTCGTGGGTCGCTCCGTCGCGACTATAGCCGATGGAGAAGTCGCGATTTTGGAGTTTGAGGCTGTCACTGTCGGTGGGGAAAGAAAGCTTGTGTTCAGATCTTGTCTGTGGAGAAGGACATCGCGCGGCGGAGGAGGAAGACGGAGGTCGCGATTTCGTCACGGCCCATTGCATTTGAGGCTATCCCGTCGCGACGAATCGCGATGAAGGTAACAATTTCGTCGCGACTTGTGCCAAGCGAGGTCCGTCGCGTAGGAGGTCACGATTCCATCGCAAGTTAAGGCCCTCGTCGCGAGCTCCTCTGCTCCTTCTGGCGGGGATCTGTAGGAATTTTTAGCCTTTTTCTTTCTTTTTTTATCATCAGATTTTGTTATCGAATGTACTGGTATCTATTTTTATTTCCATGAATCCTTGATCTCCAACAGCATTCTTCTAATCAGGCGGTTTCTAAAAAATTAGTATATATAACAATATCCGTACGATCCAGTACAGTAGTCATAGTAGTCTTTTTTTTGCGTTTTTTCTAATTAAATATGTACGGAATATGCTAACTAAAGATTTTTTTTTGCGTTTTTCTAATCATGTTGTTCTATGCCTAGCTGGTTCGGCTAATTTTCATTAGTTAATTCATCTACGGACTTTAAAAAATACAGATTTTATTCATTTTATTGATTTAAATTTTAAATTTTAATTTTATTATAAATAAATTTTTTTATATTTAATTATTTTTATTATAATTTAAAATTTTTATATAAAATCATATATTAACTTAAATTAAAAATTTAAATCGCTAAATGATAGTTAATTGATCTGCCGAAAGAGACCCACACGCGAGATTCACTTTTTTGTTTTTCTTGAATGAAAACAAAGAAAGCCCGTCAAACGTGTCACTGTTCTACTGTTCACTGCTTTCTAATTACATAATAACAAATTACATTTTTTTTTTTTTCCTTTAGCGTAATTTTTACCCAAAAGTTCTTAAGAACTACAACCACGTCCTTCTACTTTTATGATTTAGTTTAAAGGTTGTCTGTCTAGTTATGGAGTAAAACAAACGATGAGGAAAGATTATTATGCCTGTAAAAAACAAATAATGCATCAAAACATGTAAGATTAATATTTATCCTTGCATATAATGGTTCATTTGGACATATTAAAACTAATAATTTGGAACACGAAATCAAAACTAAAATTAAACAGAAAACAAGTCCCATAGAAGTAAAGCTCATAGAAACCCATCTTAAAAGCTCGTTAGAAGATTTTATTAACTTTTCTTCATTAGGTCATGATTACTGACAGTGTGTTTGGTAGGGTAGAAAAGAGAAAATAAAGAAAATAGATGAAGAATTTTGTAGAAGAAAATGGAATTTTATTAACTTTTCTTCATTAGGTCATGATTACTAACAGTGTGTTTGGTAGAGAGAAAATGTGGAAGGAATGAAAATAAAAATATATGGGTCCTACCAATTTTTAATCCTTCCAACTTTGGGAAGAAAAAAAAAGGGAAAACGTTTGATAAAAAAATGAGATATAGAATAATGGTTGTGTTTGGAGTTGTTTTTATTTTTGTTTTTCACGTTTTTTGAGAAAGAAAAATGCAAACGGAAGAGAAACGACGTTTGACACAATTAAAAATAAAAAACAGAAATGAAAATAATTTTTTAGTTTAGTGTAAAAGGGGAGAGAAATGAAAAATGACTTTTAGTCGTTTTTCATTTTTTGTTTCCGTTTTGTCCTTTCTCGAGTAGAGAGAGAGACATTAATGGATTTGTTATCTGAAAATAATCTCTTGAAAAAACTACCAAATGCATTTTCAAAAATGATTTCTGTCTGAGATTAAAAACGTTTTCATTTCTATTTTCATACAAAAAATAAAATCATTTTAGAATGAGTTCCAAACGCAACTTTCACCGTTCATCATATTTTTATTTGTGTTGGGGTATTATTATAAAATGCCTTAAATTTGACATTTTTTTTTTCACTTTCTTTCTCTTTTATCAAACAACATGAGAGAAAATCATTTTACTTCATTGAGGTATTTTATTTCTCTTTCCTTTCTCTTTTCTATCCATCTTGCCAAATATAACATGAGTGAGATGAGGTATTGAAACTAAAACATTAAATTTGAAGGATGTTGTAATTTTTTAAAAAAAATAGTGGTTATCACTAATTTATTATTATTTTTTTCTTGTTTTCATGAAAAACTCAAACTACGAAATATATTATTATAATTATCCCCAATCAAAATTATGACGACTAATTTCTCTTTCAGTCGAGGATATTATAGAATATGACCTTCACGGCTGGTGGGGGCTTTGATGGGCTACAAGTAACCATGGGCGAAGTTTCTTTGCTATTGTTTATGGAAATGATAGGGTTATTATGAAATAGAAAATAATGCATAATTGGAAAACAAAAACGCATACGCTGAAAGAATATCTTTTGTGGACGTTTAGTTCATGAATTTAAAATCATGATTCAAAATCATTCTCAATTTACGCGTATTTTTTTAAAAAAAAATATTTTAACGAGTCACAAACTATAATTCAAACCATGACACGAATTCTCATACTAAAATTTCCGGTGATTACATTCACATGCGAAAGTCTTAACTAGTCGAACCTATTATCATATATGACAGTAAATAAAAACAGATAGATGGTCTGCATGTAAGCCTTCACCAACAGATAGATGGTCTGACCAAAGACTTTACTTAATTTTTTATGTAAATATTTACGAATGAAAAATAAAAAATTATTATTAATTCTTTTTTTCTCACACAACACAAAAACTCCCTACTTTTCAATTTTCTTATTGCATTTTAACTGCTTTGGTTTCATCAACAAAAGCACTTCTAGTTTGACACTTGTCCTTGATGTACTCGGTAATGTTGGTCCAATCAATATTGTTAGTGTGAGATTTTTAGCGTGCGAAAAAGAAATACTTGTAGGTTCTGTTCTAAATTGTTGTTAGGTCAAATATCAATTTCTATCAATTTTACATATATTCTTCTATTCTCATATGTTTTTGACCAAATATAGAATTCAAAAACCTGTTACGGCGACGTTTGATAAAGAAATTTATACCATAATTAAAATTATAATTCATGATTCGTTACAGTGTCTTCTCTCATAAAAAATACACGTAAATAAAAAATAATTCTAATCTCATAATTTTAATCCATGAACTAAACGTCTCTGTGACAAATCTATAGTATGAATCTGATAGTTTTGATTATGTTAAGTATTTTTCTTTCACAAAAAATTTAAATTTTAAAATTCATAATTAAAAACCCTGATTTAAACTATTACTTGAACTCATATACCAAATAGGTCGGGTCGACCCTACCATCTTCTGACTAGATCTTAGTAAGACAACTTTGTACGACTATGCTAAATTAACTTTCATACCACAAATAAGGTTGCAAGATTAAATTATCATTTTTATTTAATTGTCATATGTCCTTTTTTATCATTTTATATGAGGATTTTTTTATAATAAGAAATTTTAATTTAAAAAGGAGTGTAAAGAGTAAAAAGTTAGGTGTGCATAGAGCCACCCTTGCTAATCAAAAAGTATTCCTTATATTTTGAAACTATTCCAACTCTATGTTTTTCAAAATAGTTAAAAAAATAAAACTAGTCAAAGTTTTTAAATTCTAAAAAACACTTCAGTAATTAGTATTTAAATATTATTTGTCCTTAATTACTCAAGGTTTTTTTTTTATACAACAAGAAATTAAACTCGTAACCCTCTAACCCAATCCCACCCCAACCAAATCCCAATGTCACTAGACCATAGGCACTTAAGATTTTCTTTAATAAACCAAAGCTAAATAAAACCAAGGAAAAAAAAAAAAAAGAACCAGTGGGTTTGGACGATCATAGAGCATAATCTAGTATGAGACATAAGTGAAAATATGACTAGTCATGTGTGGATGACAAGGGCGTTGTGTCGGATCAATTTGACATGGCAAAATTTGGATTTTTGAAATAGATTTATTTTATTGAAAATTTTAAGTTTTAAATTGAATCTAATTCTAAGTTATTAGTATTTCAAAATTAATATTTTTATATTGATTGTTAACGTCATTTATGTTATTATTATTATTTTTTTTATAATTTAACCAGTTAATGGGCTTTTTTAGTTCTTTTGAAAACTTAAGGGATAATTTTTAGGACATATTTATGCACTATATCCTGACTTTTTAAGTTGGATTGACTTTTGTTATGGGTATTAAAATTATTATAAAATATACCACAGTGACATCACTTAAATTTTGTGTAGTGAGTAAAATTATGCTTGTATTTTTTTGTATTTGATTCGATATCATTGGATTTTGAGAGAGTTTGTGGTTTTTTAAGTATATATTTATGATTTTTATAGATTTTATAATTTTTAAGTGTTTTTTACTGTCATTTTTTTATCATAATTTATGTCTACTGACATATGTCAATTCAAACTTAGGGTCCGTTTAGTTCACTGATTTGAGTTTTTAATTTGAGTTAAGATGTGACTTTATGTGAGAGTTT
>NW_010365977.1:0-656 GCF_000414095.1 Morus notabilis
CAGCCCCGGGACAGCCCCGGGACAGCCCCGGTACAGCCCCGGTAAAGCCTCGGGACAGCCCTGGGACAGTCCCGGGACAGCCCCTGGACTGCCCTGGGACAGCCCCGGGACAGCCCCGGGACAACCCCGGGCCAGCTGCGGGATAGCCCCGGTACAATCCCGAGACTGGCCCGGGTTAGCCCCGGGACAGCCCCGGTATAACCCCGCGGCAGTCCCGGTACAACCCCGGTACAGCCCCGGGTCAGCCCCGGGACATTCTCGGGTTAGCCTCGGGACAGCCCCGGTAAAGCCCTGGGACAGCCCCGATACAGCCCCGGGACAGCCCCAGTACAGCCCCGGGGCAACCTAGGACCAGCCCCGGTACAACCACGGGGTAGCCCCGGGGAAGCCCCGATACAGCCCCGGGACAGCCCCCGTACAGTCCCGGGACACCCCGGGACGGGCTGTACCCCGGTACAGCCTCGGGTTAGCCCCGGGACAGCCCGGTACAACCCCGGGACAGCCCTGGGACAGTCCCGGGACAGCCCCGGTAAAGCCACGGGACAGCCCTGGTACAGCCCCGGGACAAACCCGGGGCAGCACCGGTACAGCCTCGGGATAGCCCCGGAATAGCCTCAGGTCAGCCCCGGGACAGCTCCGAGGCAACCACGGTACAG
>NW_010365977.1:688-2787 GCF_000414095.1 Morus notabilis
GCCCGGGTCCGGCCCCGAGCCAGTCCCGGGCCAGCCCCGGGACAGCCCTGACACAGCCAGGGGACAGCCCCGGTACAGCCCCGGGACACCCCGGGACAGCCCTGGTACAGCCTTCGGTCAGCCTCGGGACAGCCCCGGGGCAGCCACGGTTTAGCCCCGGGGCAGCCCCGGGACAGAAAAAACTGAGGAAAAATATATTAATTCACTCATACTGAATACACTTCATGAAGCTTTATTACATCAGCAAACTAAAAATACAATCTTACCACTTATTAAATAAATAAATAAACAATCTTACGACTTTACTATTTCAATGTACTGACCAATGTGCTAAGAACGCAGAACCTCTCTCATTCTATACGCCTTGCTGTATAAAGAAACTAAATTATAGGTATTCTTGACTTCAGAAGTTAATATAAAAGTGGCATGACATGAGAGATATAACAACAAGAAAGAGCTTTTCATAATGCACATATACAGATGCAAAATATCCATTACTTACCATCAGATTCATCCAAATCATTTGAAGAAACATCTTCAGAGGCAGTTTTTTCATCATCAGCCTTCTGCGCAACCGCAGCCTTTGCAGCAATTATGTCAGATCTCTTCAATAAAACTCTTAAAAGTTGCCTACGTTTGGGTGGTAACTGAAGCATGACATGCTCTTTGAGACGTCTGATCTAGAATATACAGTGAAACTTCAACGAATCAGACCAATTGCAACATAACTTGGAATGGCATTACAAAGGAAAGACTGATCTTTCCATTCAGCATAGATATTCTGGTGTAAGTTATTGAAACAGTAAACATGCGAACTTCCAAGAACGATACAGAATATCAAAAGTAACGAAAGTTCTAAATTCTAATAAATATTCCGGTAATTAGAATAGACCAGGAAGAGCTGCTAGCTAGACCTGTAAATTACCAATGCTGCATAATTAAAACACAGAAATCTTTACGTATATTTTTTTAATAAACAAAGATCAAATTACAGTCACAACATGTTTTATTCAGTGCATGTCATGCAACATTGGTCAAAAAATGCTATTAAATGGGAAGTCTTTAACCGCCACTGCCACATCTCCTTTTTCAAGTAATACCCATTGTGTGTCATCAGATGTAAAGTTTAATGACCACATACAACTGCAACACGTGGAAATGAATATTTTTAAATCCAAGTTATGATAACGAAACATCACATAAAATTCAATTTCTTGTAAGCATATCACGAGCAAGAGCCTACCATAACAGTCTGCTTAAGTAGCACATTCAACTCCTCCAAACGAGTCCCTTTTGAGAAATCCTGAAAGACCCTTGGAACATTTAAAGGCAACAATCAAACGATCACTGAGGAACACAATTCATGCCAATAAAAGGTATTAACATGTTCTGATGAGAGAACATACAAAACTGCATTAATATATTTCCATAGAAACTGCATATGACATTTGAAATACTAAAATAGTAGACTGAACCATGAAATAGGATATCTAGTATCCAACAAAATCAACAACATAGCTGAGGTCTTTCATCGCCAACAAGCATGAAACAGCAGAAAGCCTTCTTATTTGAATGGAAAACGATATTGCAACTTAAGTACAACGATTCCTTAGTAATATACAAATAGTGATCTTTCTCCAAATATTACCTGGAAAACGTTTCCGTCCACACCCTTGACATATTTGGCATCGCAATATGTTTTTGCAAAATCATACTTGTTCTTTCCAAGTAAACCGGGCCTATACGTGACAATATGTAATAGCAATAAGCCTAGAGAAAATCAAGTCGATCAAAAAAGATATAAGGGTGAGACGAACACTTGCCATATCATATTTATCTGATGGAAAATGTCGAATGGTCTATGGTCACCTAGGAAAACATGCGAAATAAGCTATTAAAATGCATGATTAACCACTAGTTACCAGACCAAAAGTCTAAAATAAAACATAACTGATCTTATGTAATAGAGCCTCATTTCTTAAAAAAAAAAAAAAAAAAAAAAAAAAAAAAAAAAAAAAAAAATAGATCCTGTAGTTTGGTGTTAATCACATTCGATGCTATATAGCTGTTTGTTAAAAGAACACCTTTCTACATTCACT
>NW_010365977.1:3776-25866 GCF_000414095.1 Morus notabilis
GTCCAACTCCTCCGCAGTGTGGGTCCCGCGTCTGTAGCCTTCAGCCGGCCTTCCTTTCCACGTGTGACAGCTGTCTCAGTGGACCCCAGCTCTCCTGCTTCGCCAGCGCTTTTCCTCTTCTCCGTGGTGACACGTGGAAATTGAGTCCACTTCCTCCAATCTCGTTGCGACACGTGTCTAGAGGGGCTGGATCCGAATTTCTCCTTCAAAAAAATCAGAGCAAATGGCCGGATTTCTTCCCCAAATTAAATATATGATTTCTCCTAATTTGTGTGTAATTTTATTTTGTTTCCTTTCCTTTTGTAATTTTCTAGTTTTACTATTTATTTCATTATTTGACAGGCAACCTCTGAACACTATAAATAAAGGGGTTAGCCTTAGGTTTTAAGAAGCTTTTAATATTCAGTTTTCTGTCGTCCTGGTGTCTGTCTCATATTTTCTCTCTAGAACTTGTGAGAATGTTTTGGAAGATAGGCTAGAGTTTTCTTGGTGAGGTTAGAGATGAACTTCTATTGAGTGACCCAATTCGGGGTTTTGATTCCTTGTGCTGTAAAATTCAACATCTAAATAAATTAAATCTCATCTATTTTTCTATTACTTTTCAAAATATTGTGTGCCAATTTTTATATAAGTTCAGTCACGCTTTTCTTATGTAATTATGTCATGCAATATTTTGTTATTCAAATTATTTTACAAATTGTCCTTTACTGCAATATGGTCAGATTGATATATTATCGATTTTAGATAACTTGTAATAATAATATTTCCGGAGTCAACATAGAGATTTAATTTATTCGGTTCTTTTATTTTGTGAATCAAAACTGGAATTGGTGAACGAAATATTAGGGATTCTCGACACCTTACCGTTTTTTTATTGAATTTTTTCATACAAATTTCCTCATTTCTATTTTATTTGCAATAAAATCTCGAAAACTATTCTTTTTCTTTAATTCACTTTTCTCAAATGCTCTTATTCTATTAGTTATTCTTGCTATTTTGTTATCTCTCTGTGGATACGACTGCCCATCTGTGCTACAATTGACCGCTTGTGAGCATCACTTTTGGGAGTTAATCAAGTTCTCTGATTTTTTTCTGACGAAACAGAAGAAAACAAGTGAATTTTGGCCCAAAAACTTGTAGTGCTCGAAAAGAGCTTTGATTTGGTATAATATAGGCCCAGCAATGATTTCTAGATCAAAAGTTATAGCCATCTTTATTCACAGTTCTCTGATTTTTTTTCCTCCTAAACTGATGAAAATAAGTGAATTTTGGCCCAAAAACTTGGGTCGGCGGGCTACGCCCTTCCACGTTTGTAGAGCTCAAAAAGAGCTTCGATTTGGTATATTATAGGAACAACAATGATTTCTGGATGAAAAGTTATGGCCGTCTTCAGTCACAGTTTTCTGATTTTTTTCCCCCGAAACTGATGAAAACAAGGGAATTTTTGCCCAAAAAATTGGGTTGGGGGGCTACGCCCTACCTCATTTGTAGAGCTCGAAAAGAGCTTCGATTTGGTATATTATAGGAACAACAATGATTTCTGGATGAAAAGTTATGGCCGTCTTCAGTCACAGTTTTCTGATTTTTTTCCCCCGAAACTGATGAAAACAAGGGAATTTTTGCCCAAAAAATTGGGTTGGGGGGCTACGCCCTACCTCATTTGTAGAGCTCGAAAAGAGCTTCGATTTGGTATATTATAGGAACTGCATAGAATTCTGGATCAAAAGTTATGGCCGTCTTCAGTCACAGTTCTCTGAATTTTTTCCTCTGACACTGATGAAAATAAGTGAATTTTGGCCCAAAAAAATTGGGTTGGCGGGCTATGCCCTGCCAAGTTTGTAGAGCTCGAAAAAAGCTTTGATTTGGTATATTATAGGCCCAGCAACGATTTCTGGATCAAAAGTTATGACCGTCTTCATTCACAGTTCTCTGATTTTTTTTCCTCCATAATGATGAAAATAAGTGAATTTTGGCCCAAAAAATTGGGTTCACGGGCTACACCCTGCCACGTTTGTAGAGCTCGAAAAGACCTTCGATTTGGTATATTATAGGAACAGCAACGATTTCTGGATCAAAAGTTATGGCCGTCTTCACTCACAGTTCTCTGATTTTTTTTCCTCTAAAACTGATGAAAATAAATGAATTTTTGCCCAAAAAAATTGGGTTGGCGGGCTACACCCTACCACGTTTGTAGAGCTCAAAAAGAGCTTTGATTTGGTATATTATAGGCCCAACAACGATTTCTGGATCAAAAGTTATGGCCGTGTTCATTCACACTTCTCTGATTTTTTTTCCTCTAAAACTGATGAAAATAAATGAATTTTTGCCCAAAAAAATTGGGTTGGCGGGCTACACCCTACCACGTTTGTAGAGCTCAAAAAGAGCTTTGATTTGGTATATTATAGGCCCAACAACGATTTCTGGATCAAAAGTTATGGCCGTGTTCATTCACACTTCTCTGATTTTTTTTCCTCTAAAACTGATGAAAATAAGTGAATTTTGGCACAATAAATTGGGTTGGCGGGCTACGCCCTGCCACATTTGTAGAGCTCGAAAAGAGCTTCAATTTGGTATATTATAGGAACAGCAACAATTTCTGGATCAAAAGTTATGGCCGTCTTCACTCACAATTCTCTGATTTTTTTTCCTCCGAAACTTATGAAAACCAGTGAATTTTGGCCCAAAATATTGGGTTGGCGGGCTACACCCTGCAACTTTTGCAGAGCTCGAAAAGAGCTTCAATTTGGTATATTATAGGAACAGCAACAATTTCTGGATCAAAAGTTATGGCCGTCTTCACTCACAATTCTCTGATTTTTTTTCCTCCGAAACTTATGAAAACCAGTGAATTTTGGCCCAAAATATTGGGTTGGCGGGCTACACCCTGCAACTTTTGCAGAGCTCGAAAAGAGCTTCAATTTGGTATATTATAGGAACAGCAACAATTTCTGGATCAAAAGTTATGGCTGTGTTCATTCACAGTTCTCTGTTTTTTTTTCCTCTGAGACTGATGAAAAGAAGTGAATTTTGGCCCAATAAATTGGGTTGGCAAGCTATGCCCTGCCACGTTTGTTGAGCTCGAATAGAGCTTCGATTTGGTATATTATTGGAACTGCAACGATTTCTGGATCAAAAGTTACCGATTTTTTTTCCTCCGAAATTGATGAAAACAGATGAATTTTCACCCAAAAATATTAGGTCGGCGGGCTACACCTTAGAACGATTGAAGAGCTTGAAAAGAGCTTCGATTTGGTATATTATTGGCCCATCAAAGATTTCTGGATCAAAAGTTATGGCCGTATTCCGTCACAGTTCTCTGATTTTTTTCCTCTGAAACTGATGAAAACAAGTGAATTTTGGCCCATAAAATTGTGTTGGTGTTCTACACTCTGCCACGTTTGTAGAGCTTGAAAAGAGCTTCGATTTGGTATATTATAGGCCTAGCAACGATTTGTGGATCAAAAGTTATGGCCATCTTCACTCACAGTTCTCCAATTTTTTTTCCTCTGAAACTGATGAAAACAAGTGAATTTTGGCCTAAAAAATTGGGTTGGCAGGCTACGCCCGGCCACATTTGCAGAGCTCGAAAAGAGCTTCGGTTTGGAATAATATAGAAATAGCAACGATTTCTGGATCAAAATTTATGGCCGTCTTCATCCACAGTTCTCTGATTTTTTTTTCTTCCGAAATAGATGAAAATAAGTGAATTTTGGCCCCAAAATTTGGGTTGGTGTTCTACGCTCTACCATGTTTGTAGAACTTGAAAAGAGCTTCGATTTGGTATATTATAGGCCCAGCAACGATTTCTGGATCAGAAGTTATGGCCATCTTCATTCACAGTTCTCCGATTTTTTTCCTCCAAAACTGATGAAAACAAGTGAATTTTGGCCCAAAAAAGTGCGTTGGCTGGCTATGCCCTGCCTCATTTGTAGAGCTCGAAAGAGCTTCGATTTGGTATAATATAGGAACAACATAGATTTCTGGATCAAAAGTTATGGCCGTCTTCAGTCACAGTTCTCTGATTTTTTTTCCTCCGAAACTGATGAAAACAAGTGAATTTTTGCCCAAAAAAATTGGGTTTGCGGGCTACGTCCTACCACGTTTGTAGAGCTCAAAAAGAGATTCGATTTGGTATATTATAGGCCTAGCAACGATTTTTGGATCAAAAGTTATGGCCGTGTTCATTCACAGTTCTCCGATTTTTTTTCCTCTGAAACTGTTGAAAACTAGTGAATTTTGGCCCAATAAATTGGGTTGGCAGGCTATGCCTTGCGACATTTGTTGAGCTCGAACAGAGCTTCGATTTGGTATATTATAGGAACATCAACAATTACTGGATCAAACGTTATGGCCGTCTTCACTCACAGTTCTCCAATTTTTTTTCCTCCGAAACTCATGAAAACAAGTGAATTTTTGCCCAAAAATATTGGGTTGGTGGGCTACGGCTTGTAACGTTTGGGGAGCTCAAAAAGAGCTTTGATTTGGTATATTATTGGCCCAGCAAAGATTTCTGGATCAAAAGTTATGGCTGTCTTCCGTCACAGTTCTCTGATTTTTTTTCCTCTAAAACTGATGAAAAAAAAGTGAATTTTGGCCCCAAAAATTGGGTTGGTGTTCTACGCTCTGCCACGTTTGTAGAGCTAAAAAAGAGCTTGGATTTGGTATATTATAGGCCCAACAACGATTTGTGGATAAAAAGTTATGGCCGTGTTCATTCATAGTTCTCTGATTTTTTTTCCTCTGAAACTGATCAAAAGAAGTGAATTTTGGCCCAAAAAAATGGGTTGGCAGGCTACACCCTGCCACGTTTGTAGAGCTCAAAAAGAGCTTTGATTTGGTATATTATAGGAACGGCAACGATTTCTGGATCAAATGTTATGGCTGTCTTCACTCACAGTTCTCTGATTTTTTTTCCTCCGAAACTGATGAAAAGAAGTGAATTTTGGCCCAAAAAAATTGGGTCGGGGGGCTACGCCCTGCCACTATTGTAGAGCTCGAGAAGAGCTTTTATTTGGTATATTATTGGCCCAGCAAAGATTTCTGGATCAAAAGAAATGGTCGTGTTCCGTCACAATTCTGTGATTTTTTTTCCTCCGAAACTGATGAAAACAAGTGAATTTTGGCCCAAAAAATTGGGTTGGTGTTCTACGCTCTGCCACATTTGTAGAGCTCGAAAAGAGCTTTGATTTGGTATATTATAGGCCTAGCAACGATTTCTGGATGAAAAATTATGGCCATCCACACTCATAGTTCTCTGATTTTTTTTCGTACGATTTTTTTTCCTCCGAAACTGATGAAAACAAGTGAATTTTGGCCTAAATAATTGGGTTGGTGGGCTACACCTTGCCTCATTTGTAGACCTCGAAAAGGCCTTCGACTTGGTATATTATTGGAGCAACATAGATTTCTAGATTAAAAGTCATGGTCGTCTTTAGTCACAGTTCTCTGATTTTTTTTCCTTCGAAACTGATGAAAACGAGTGACTTTTCGCACAAAAATTTGGGTTGGTGGGCTACGCCCTACCACGTTTGTTGAGCACGAAAAAAGCTTCAATTTGGTATATTATAGGCCCAGCAACGATTTCTGGATCAAAAGTTATGGCTGTCTTCATTCACAGTTATCCGATTTTTTTCCACCGAAACTGATGAAAATAAGTGAATTTTGGCCCAAAAAATTGGGCTGGTAGGCTACGCCCTGCGACATTCGTAGAGCTCGAAAGGAGCTTTGATTTGGTATATTATAGGCCCAGCAACGATTTGTGGATCAAAAGTTATGGCCATCTTCAGTCACAGTTCTTCGATTTTTTTTCCACCGAAATTGATGAAAACAAGTGAATTTTGGCCCAAAAAATTGGGTTTGCGGGCTATGCCCTACCACATTTGTAGAGCTCAGAAAGAGCTTCGATTTGGTATATTATTGACCCAGCAAAGATTTCTGGATCAAAAGTTATGGCCGTCTTCAGTCACAGTTCTCCGATTTTTTTTCCTCCGAAACTGATGAAAACAAGTGAAATTCGGCCCAAAAAAATTGGGTTGGCGGGCTACGCCCTGCCACGCTTGTAGAGCTCAGAAAGAGCTTCGATTTGGTATATTATTGACCCAGCAAAGATTTCTGGATCAAAAGTTATGGCCGTCTTCAGTCACAGTTCTCCGATTTTTTTTCCTCCGAAACTGATGAAAACAAGTGAATTTTGGCCCAAAAAATTGGGCTAGTAGGCTACGCCCTGCCACATTTGTAGAGCTTGAAAAGAGCTTTGATTTTGTATATTATAGTCCCAGCAACGATTTGTGGATCAAAAGTTATGGCTATCTTCACTCACAGTTCTCCAATTTTTTTCCCTCCGAAACTGATGAAAACAAGTGAAATTCGGCCCAAAAAAATTGGGTTGGCGGGCTACGCCCTGCCACGCTTGTAGAGCTCAGAAAGAGCTTCGATTTGGTATAATATAGAAACAGCAACGATTTCTGGATAAAAAGTTATGACCGTCTTCATTCAAAGTTCTCCGATTTTTTTTCCTCCGAAACTGATGAAAATAAGTGAATTTTGGCCCAAAACATTGGGTTGGTGGGCTACGGCCTATCTCATTTGTAGAGCTCAAAAAGTGCTTCGATTTGGTATAATATAGAAACAGCAACGATTTCTGGATAAAAAGTTATGACCGTCTTCATTCAAAGTTCTCCGATTTTTTTTCCTCCGAAACTGATGAAAATAAGTGAATTTTGGCCCAAAAAATTTGGTTGGTGTGTTACGCCCTATCTCATTTGTAGAGCTTGAAAAGTGCTTCCATTTGGTATATTATAGGAACTGCAACGATTTCTGGATCAAAAGTTATCTCCGTCTTCAGTCATAGTTCTCTGATATTTTTTTCGCCGAAACAGATGAAAATGAGTGATTTTTCATACAAAAAATTGGGTTACCGGGCTATGCCCTGCCACGTTTGTATAGCTCGAAAAGAGCTTCGAATTGGTATATTATAGGCCCAGCAACGATTTCTGGATCAAAAGTTATGGCTGTGTTCATTCACTGTTCTCTGATTTTTTTTCCTCTGAAACTGATGAAAACAAGTGTATTTTGGCCCAAAAAATTGGGTTGGCGTGCTACGCCCTACCTCATTTGTAGAGCTCAAAAAGAGCTTCGACTTGGTATATTACAGGAATAGCAAGGATTTCTGGATCAAAAGTCATGGCCGTCTTCAATCACAGTTCTCCGATTTTTTTTCCGCCGAAACTGATGAAAACAAGTGAATTTTCACACAAAAAATTGGGTTGGCAGCTTTGCCCTGCCACATTTGTAGAGGTCAAAAAGAGCTTCGATTTGGTATATTATAGGCCCAGAAACGATTTCTGGATCAAAAGTTATGGCCATATTCACTCACAGTTCTCTGATTTTTTTCCTCTGAAACTGATGAAAACAAGTGAATTTTAGACCCAAAAATTGGGTTGGCGGGATACGCCCTGCCACATTTGTAGAGCTCAAAAACAGCTTCGATTTGGTTTATTATTGGCCTACCAAAGATTTCTGGATCAAAAGTTATGGCCGTCTTCAGTCACGGTTCTCTAATTTTTTTCCTCCGAAACTGAGGAAAACAAGTGAATTTTGGCCCAAAAGAATTGCGTTGGCGGGCTATGCCCTACCACGTTTGCAGAGCTCGAAAAGAGCTTCGATTTGGTATATTATAAGAACTGCAACGATTTCTGGATCAAAAGTTATGGCGGTCTGCAGTCATAGTTCTCCGATTTTTTTCCGCCGCAAATGATGAAAACGAGAGATTTTTTGCACAAAAAATTGGGTTGGTGGGCTACGCCCTGCCACGTTTGTAGAGCACGAAATGAGCTTCCATTAGGTATATTATAGGCCCAGCAACGATTTCTGGATCAAAAGTTATGGTTGTCTTCATTCACAGTTCTACGATTTTTTTTCCTCTGAAACTGATGAAATCAAGTGAATTTTGGCCCAAAAAATTGGGTTGGCGGGCTACACCTTGTCTCATTTGTAGAGCTCGAAAAGAGCTTCGATTTGGTATATTATAGGAACAACAAAGATTTCTGGATCAAAAGTTATGGCCGTCTTCCGTCATAGTTCTCTGATTTTTTTTCCTCTGAAACTGATGAAAACAAGTGAATTTTGGCCCAAAAAATTGGGTTGGTGGGCTACGTCGTATCTCATTTGTAGAGCTCGAAAAGAGCTTCGATTTGGTATATTATAGGAACTGCCACGATTTCTGGATCAAAAATTATGGCCGTCTTCAGTCACAGTTCTCTGATTTTTTTCCACCGAAACTGATGAAAACAAGTGAATTTTCAAACAAAAAATTGGGTTGGCGGGCTACGCCCTGCCACGTTTGTAGAGCTCAAAAAGAGTTCGGTTTGGTATTATAGGCCCAGCAACGATTTCTGAATCAAAAGTTATGGCTGTCTTCATTCACAGTTCTCTGATTTTTTTTCCTCTGAAACTGAGGAAAACAAGTGAATTTTGGCGGAAAAAGTTGGGTTGTAGGGCTATGCCCTGTGACATTTGTAGAGCTCGAAAAGAGCTTCGATTTGGTATATTATAGGCCCAACAACGATTTCTGCATCAAAAGTTATGGCCATCTTCACTCACAGTTCTCTGATTTTTTTTCCTCCAAAACAGATGAAAACAAGTGAACTTTGGCCCAAGAAATTGGGTTGGCGGGCTACGCACTACCAGGTTTGTAGAGCTCTAAAAGGGTTTCGATTTGGTATATTATTGGCCCAGCAAAGTTTTCTGGATCAAAAGTTATTGCCGTCTTCAGTCACAGTTCTCTGATTTTTTTCCTCCGAAACTGATGAAAACAAGTGAATTTTGGCCCAAAAAAATTGGGTTGGGGGGCTACGCGCTGACACGTTTGTAGAGCTCGAAAAGAGCTTCGATTCGGTATATTATAGGCCAAGCAACGATTTTTGGATCAAAAGTTATGGCTGTCTTCAGTCATAGTTCTCTGAGTTTTTTTCCTCCGAAATTGATCAAAACACGTGAATTTTGGCCCCAAAAATTGGGTTGGTGGGCTACGCCCTGTCACGTTTGTAGAGCTCGAAAAGAGCTTCAATTTGGTATATTATAGGCCCGGCAACGATTTCTGGATGAAAATTTATGGCTGTCTTCAGTCACCGTTCTCCCTGCCACGTTTGTAGAGCTCAAAAAGAGCTTCAATTTGGTATATTATAGGCCCGGCAACGATTTCTGGATGAAAATTTATGGCTGTCTTCAGTCACCGTTCTCCCTGCCACGTTTGTAGAGCTCAAAAAGAGCTTCAATTTGGTATATTATAGGCCTAGCAACGATTTCTGGATCAAAAGTTATGGCCGTCTTCAGTCGTAGTTCTCCGATTTTTTTTCCTCCGAAATTGATGAAAACAAGTGAATTTTGGCCCCAAAAATTGGATTTGTGGGATACGTCCTACCATGTTTGTAGAGCTCAAAAAGAGCTTCGATTTGGTATATTATAGGCTCAGCAAGAATTTCTGGATCAAATGTTATGGCCATCTTAAGTCACAAGTCTCTGATTTTTTTCCTCCGAAACTGATGAAAACAAGTGAATTTTTGCCCGAAAAATTGGGCTGGCTGGCTACGCCCTACCACATTTGTAGAGCTCAAAAAGAGCTTCAATTTGGTATATTATAGGCCCAGCAACGATTTCTGGATCAAAACTTATGGCTGTCTTCGGTCACAGTTCTCTGATTTTTTTTCCTCCGAAACTGATGAAAACAAGTGAATTTTGGCCCAAAAAAATGGGTTGGTGGGCTACGCCCTGCCCCATTTGTAGTGCTCGAAAAGCGCTATGATTTGGTATATTATAGGCCCAACAACGATTTCTGGATCAAAAGTTATGGCTGTCTTCAGTCACTGTTCTCTGATATTTTTTCCTCTGAAACTGATGAGAACAAGTGAATTTCGGCCCCAAAAATTTGGTTTACGGGCTACGCCATGCCATGTTTGTGGAGCTTGAAAAGACCTTCAATTTTGTATATTATAGGCCCAGCAACGATTTCTGGATCAAAAGTTATGGCCGTCTTCAGTCACAGTTCTCCAATTTTTTTTTCCGCCAAAACTGTTGAAGACAAGTCAATTTTCGCCCCAATAATTGGGTTGGCAGGCTATGCCATACCATGTTTGTAGAACTGGAAAAGAGCTTCGATTTGGTATATTATAGGCCCAGCAAAGATTTCTGGATAAAAAGTTATGGCCATCTTTCAGTCGCAATTCTGTGATTTTTTTTTCCTACGAAACTGATGAAAACAAGTGAATTTTGGCCCCAAAAGTTGGGTTTTCGGGCTACGCCCTGCCACGTTTCTAGAGCTCAAAAAGAGGTTCTGTTTGGTATATCATATGCCAAGGAACGATTTCTGGATCAAAAGTTATGATCGTCTTCTGTCACAGTTCTCTGATTTTTTTTTCGCCGAAACTGATGAAAACAAGTGAATTTTTGCTCCAAAAATTGGGCAGGCTGGCTACGCCCTGCCACGTTTGTAGAGCTCGAAAAGAGCATCCATTTGGTATATTATAGTCCTAGCAACGATTTCTAGATCAAAAGTTATGACTGTTTTCAGTCACAGTCCTTCAATTTTTTTTCCTCTGAAATTGACGAAAACAAGTGAATTTTGGCCCCAAAAATTTTAGTTGGTGGGCTAAGCTTGGCCACGATTGTACAGCTTGGAAAGTGCTTCGATTTGGTATATTATAGGCACAGTAACTATTTCTAGATCAAAAGTTATGGCCGTTTTCAGTCACAATTCCCTGATTTTTTTCCTTCGAAACTGATGAAAACAAGTGACTTTTGGCCCACAAAATTGGGTTCGTGGGGTACGCTCCACCACGATTGTAGAGTATGAAAAGGGCTTCGATTTGGTATATTATAGGCCCAGTGACGATTTCTAGATCAAAAGTTATAGTCGTCTTCAGTCACAGTTCCCTGATTTTTTTTCCTCCGAAACTGTTGAAAATAAGTAAATTACGGCCCAAAATAATGGGTTGGTGGGCTATACCCCACTGCGATGGTAGAACTCTAAACGAGCTTCGATTTCGTATTATGGCCGTTTTAAGTCACAGTTATCCTATTTTTTTTCTCCGAAACTGATGAAATCAAGTGAATATTGGCCCATAAAATTGAGTTGGCGGGCTAAGCGTGGCCACGATTGTACAGCTCGACAGTGCTTCAATTTGGTATATCATAGGCCCAGTGAGGATTTTTAGATCAAAAGTTATAGCTGTCTTCAGTCACAGTTCCCCGATTTTTTTTCTACCGAAACTGATGAAAACAAGTGAATTACGGCTGAAAAATTGGGTTGGTGGGCTACTCCCCACCACGATTGTAGAACTCAAGAAGAGCTTCGTTTCGGTATATTATAGGCCGAGTAACGATTTCAAGATCAAAAGTTATGGCCGTTTTCAGTCACAGTTATCCGATTTTTTTCTCCGAAACTGATGAAATCAATTGAATATTGGCCCGAAGAATTAACTTCACAAGCTAAGCCTGGCCATGATTGTACAGTGCTTCGATTTGGTATATTATAGGCGCAGTAACGATTTCTAGATCAAAAGTTATGTCCGTTTTCAGTCATAGTTCTCTGATGGTTTTTCCTCCGAAACTGATGAAATCAAGTGAATTTTGGCCCGAAAAATTGAGTTGGCTGGCTGTGCGCGACCATGATTGTACAACTCAAAAAGAGCTTCTATTTGGTATATTATGGACCCAGTAACGATATCTAGATCAAAAGTTATAGCCATTTTCAATCACAGTTCTCTGATTTTTTTCCTCCGAAACTGATAAAAACAAGTGAATTTTGGCCTGAAAAATTGGGTTGGCGAGCTATGCCATATCATGATTGTAGAGTTAGAAAAGAAGATAGATTTGGTATATTATACGTCCTAGCAATGATTTCTAGATCAAAAGTTATGGCCGTTTTCAGTCACAGTTCTCCTATTTTTTTTCCTCCGAAACTGATGAAAACAAGTGAATTTTGGCCCGAAAAATTAAGTTGGTAGGCTAAACATGGCCACGAATGTACAGCTTGAAAAGTGCTTTGATTTGGTATATTATAGGTACAGTAACGATTTCTAGATCAAAAGGTATAGCCATTTTCTTTCACAGTTCCCCGATTTTTTTTCCTTCGAAACTGATGAAAACAAGTCAATTACGGCCCAAAATAATGGGTTGGTGGGCTATACCCCACCACGATGGTTGAACTCAAAAAGAGCTTCGATTTTGTATATTATAGGCCGAGTAACGATTTCAAGATCAAAAGTTATGGCTGTTTTAAGTCACAGTTATCCTATTTTTTCTCTCCGAAACTGATGAAATCAAGTGAATATTGGCCCATAAAATTGATTTGGTGGGCTAAGCCTGGCCACGATTGTACAGCTAGAAAGTGCTTCGATTTGGTATATTATAGGCCCAGTGAGGGTTTTTAGATAAAAAGTTATAGCTGTCTTCAGTCACAGTTCTCCAATTTTTTTTTCTACCGAAACTGATGAAAACAAGTGAATTACGACTGAAAAATTGGGTTGGTGGGCTACTCCCCACCACGATTGTAGAACTCAAGAAGAGCTTCGATTTGGTATATTATAGGCCGAGTAACGATTTCAAGATCAAAAGTTATGGCTGGTTTTAGTCACAGTTATCCGCTTTTTTTTTCCCAAACTGATGAAATCAAGTGAATATTGGCCCGAAGAATTGAGTTGACAGGCTAAGCCTGGCCACGATTGTACAGTGCTTTGATTTGGTATATTATAGGCCCAGTAACGATTTCTAGATCAAAAGTTATGTCCATTTTCAGTCATAGTTCTCTGATGGTTTTTCCTCCGAAACTGATGAAATCAAGTGAATATTGGCCCGAAAAACTGAGTTGGCTGGCTGTGCCTGACCATGATTGTACAGCTCAAAAAGAGCTTCCATTTGGTATATTATGGGCCCAGTAACAATATCTAGATCAAAAGTTATAGCCATTTTCAATCACAGTTCTCCGATTTTTTCCTCCGAAACTGATAAAAATAAGTGAATTTTGGCCTGAAAATTTGGGTTGGCGAGCTATGCCCTGTCATGATTGTAGAGCTAGAAAAGAAGATAGATTTGGTATATTATACGTCCTAGCAATGATTTCTGGATCAAAAGTTGTGGCCGTTTTCAATCACAGTTCTCCTTTTTTTTTCCCTCCGAAACTGATGAAAATAAGTGAATTTTGGCCCGAAAAATTGAGTAAGTGGGCTAAGCTTGGCCACGATTTTACAGCTTGAAAAGTGCTTCGATTTGGTATAATATAGGCACAGTAATGATTTCTAGATCAAAAGTTATGGCCGTTTTCAGTCACAGTTCCCTGATTTTTTTTCCTTCGAAACTGATGAAAACAAGTGAATTTTGGCCCAAAAAATTGGGTTGGCAGGGTACGCTCCACTATGATTGCAGAGTACGAAAAGGGCTTTGATGTGGTATATTATAGCCACAGTGACGATTTCTAGATCAAAAGTTATAGCCGTCTTCAGTCACAGTTCCCCGATTTTTTTTCCTCTGAAACTGTTGAAAGCAAGTGAATTACGGCCCAAAATAATGGGTTGGTGGGCTATACCCCACCACGATGGTTGAACTCAAAAAGAGATTCAATTTGGTATATTATAGGCCGAGTAACAATTTCAAGATCAAAAGTTTTAACCGTTTTAAGTCACAGTTATCCTATTTTTTTCTCCGAAACTGATGAAATCAAGTGAATATTGGCCCATAAAATTGAGTTGGTGGGCTAAGCCTGGCCACGATTGTACAGCTCGAAAGTGCTTTGATTTGGTATATTATAGGCCCAGTGAGGATTTGTAGATCAAAAGTTATAGCTGTCTTCAGTCACAGTTCCCCGATATTTTTTTCTACCGAAACTGATGAAAACAAGTGAATTACGGCTGAAAAATTGGGTTGGTGGGCTACTCCCCACCACAATTGTAGAACTCAAGAAGAGCTTCGTTTTGGTATATTATAGGCCGAGTAACGATTTCAAGATCAAAAGTTATGACCGTTTTCAGTCACAGTTATCCAATTTTTTTCTCCGAAACTGATGAAATCAAGTGAATATTGGCCCGAAGAATTGACTTGATAGGCTAAGCCTGGCCACGATTGTACAGTGTTTCGATTTGGTATATTATAGGCCCAGTAACGATTTGTAGATCAAAAGTTATGTCCGTTTTCAGTCATAGTTCTCTGATGGTTTTTCCTCTGAAACTGATGAAATCAAGTAAATTTTGACCCGAAAAATTGAGTTGGCCGGCTGTGCCTGACCATGATTGTACAGCTCAAAAAGAGCTTCTATTTGGTATATTATGGGCCCAGTAACGATATCTAGATCAAAAGTTATAGCCGTTTTCAATCACAGTTCTCCGATTTTTTTCCTCCGAAACTGATAAAAATAAGTGAATTTTCGCCTGAAAAATTGGGTTGGCGAGCTGTGCCCTGTCATGATTGTAGAGCTAGAAAAGAAGATAGATTTGGTATATTATACGTCCTAGCAACGATTTCTGGATCAAAAGTTGTGGCCGTTTTCAGTCACAGTTCTCCTATTTTTTTTCCTCCGAAACTGATGAAAACTAGTGAATTTTGGCCCGAAAAATTGAGTTGGTGGGCTAAGCTTGGCCACGATTGTACAGCTTGAAAAGTGCTTCGATTTGGTATATTATAGGCACAGTAACGATTTCTAGATCAAAAGTTATGGCCGTTTTCAGTCACAGTTCCCTAATTTTTTTTCCTTCAAAACTGATGAAAACAAGTGAATTTTGGCCCAAAAAATTGGGCTGGCGGGGGACGCTCCACTATGATTGTAGAGTACAAAAAGGGCTTCGATTTGGTATATTATAGGCACAGTAACGATTTCTAGATCAAAAGTTATGGCCGTTTTCAGTCACAGTTCCCTTTGGCCCAAAAAATTGGGTTGGTAGGCTATGCCATGCCATGATTGTAGAGGTAGAAAATAGCTTAGATTTGGTATATTACAGGCCCACTAACGATATCTAGATAAAAAGTTATGGCCGTTGTCACTCACAGTTCTCTGATTTTTTTCCTCAGAAACCAATGAAAACAAGTGAATTTTGTCCCGAAAAATTGGGTTGGCGGGTTATGGCCGGTCATGATTGTAGAGCTCGAAAATAGCTTCGATTCGGTATATTATAGGCCCAGTAACGATATCTAGATAAAATTTATGACCATTTTCAGTCTCAGTGCTCCGATTTTTTTGTCCGGAACTGATTAAAACAAGAGAATTTTTGCCCAAAAAATTGGGTTGGGAGGCTATACCCTGCCATGATTGTAGAGCTAGAAAATATATTTGATTTGGTATATTATAGGCCCAGTAACGATATCTAGATAAAAAATTATAGCCGTTTTCAATCACAGTTCTCCGATTTTTTTCCTCTGAAACTGATAAAAACAAGTGAATTTTGGCCTGAAAAATTGGGTTGGCGAGCTATGCCCCGTCATGATTGTAGAGCTAGAAAGGAAGATAGATTTGGTATATTAGACATCCTATCAACGATTTCTGGATCAAAAGTTATGGCCGTTTTCAGTCACAATTCTCCTATTTTTTTCCTCCAAAACTGATGAAAACAAGTGAATTTTGGCCCGAAAAATTGAGTTGGTGGGCTAAGCTTGGCCACGATTGTACAGCTTGAAAAGTTCTTCGATTTGGTATATTATAGGCATAGTAACGATTTCTAGATCAAAAGTTATGGCCGTTTTCAGTCACAGTTCTCTGATTTTTTTTCCTTCCAAACTGATGAAAACAAGTGAATTTTGGCCCAAAAAATTGGGCTGGCGGGGTAGGCTCCACTATGATTGTAGAGTATGAAAAGGGCTTTGATTTGGTATATTATAGGCCCAATGACGATTTCTAGATCAAAAGTTATAGCCGTCTTTAGTCACAGTTCCCCGATTTTTTTCCCTCCGAAACTGTTGAACGCAAGTGAATTACGGCCCAAAATAATGGGTTGGTGGGCTATACCCCACCATGATGGTTGAACTCAAAAAGAGCTTCGATTGGCATATTATAGGCCGAGTAACGATTTCAAGATCAAAAGTTATGGCCGTTTTAAGTCACAGTTATCCTATTTTTTTCTCCGAAACTGATGAAATCAAGTGAATATTGGCCCATAAAATTAAGTTGGCAGGCTAAGCCTGGCCACGATTGTACAGCTCGAAGGTGCTTCGATTTGGTATATTATAGGCCCAGTGAGGATTTTTAGATGAAAAGTTATAGCTGTCTTCAGTCACAGTTTCCCGATTTTTTTTTCTACCGAAACTGATGAAAACAAGTGAATTACGACTGAAAAATTGGGTTGGTGGGCTACTGCCCACCACGATTGTAGAACTCAAGAAGAGCTTTGATTTGGTATATGATAGGCCGAGTAACGATTTCAAGATCAAAAGTTATGGCCATTTTCAGTCACAGTTATCCGATTTTTTTCTCCGAAACTGATGAAATCAAGTGAATATTGGACTGAAGAATTGAGTTGACAGGCTAAGCCAGGCCATGATTGTACAGTGCTTCGATTTGGTATATTATAGGCCCCGTAACTATTTCTAGATCAAAAGTTATGTCCGTTTTCAGTCATAGTTCTCTGAGGGTTTTTCCTCTGAAATTGATGAAATCAAGTGAATTTTGGCCCGAAGAATTGAGTTGGCTGGCTGTGCCCGACCATTATTGTACAGCTCAAAAAGAGCTTCTATTTGGTATATTATGGGCCCAGTAACGATATCTAGATCAAAAGTTATAGTTGTTTTCAATCACAGTTCTCCGATTTTTTCCTCTGAAACTGATAAAAACAAGTGAATTTTGGCCTAAAAAATTGGGTTGGCAAGCTATGCCCCATCATGATTGAAGAGCTAGAAAAGGAGATAGATTTGGTATATTATACGTCCTAGCAACGATTTCTGGATCAAAAGTTATGGCCATTTTCAGTCATAGTTCTCCTATTTTTTTTCCTCCGAAACTGATGAAAACTAGTGAATTTTGGCCCAAAAAATTGAGTTGGTCGGCTAAACTTGGCCACGATTGTACAGCTTGAAAAGTGCTTCGATTTGGTATATTATAGGCACAGTAACGATTTCTAGATCAAAAGTTATGGCCGTTTTCAGTCACAGTTCTCTGATTTTTTTTCCTTCCAAACTGATGAAAACAAGTGAATTTTGGCCCAAAAAATTGGGCTGGCGGGGTAGGCTCCACTATGATTGTAGAGTATGAAAAGGGCTTTGATTTGGTATATTATAGGCCCAATGACGATTTCTAGATCAAAAGTTATAGCCGTCTTTAGTCACAGTTCCCCGATTTTTTTTCCTCTGAAACTGTTGAAATCAAGTGAATTACGGCCCAAAATAATGGGTTTGTGGGCTATACCTAACCACGATGGTTGAACTCAAAAAGAGCTTCGATTTGGTATATTATAGGCCGAGTAACGATTTCAAGATCAAAAGTTATGGCCGTTTTTAGTCACAGTTATCCTATTTTTTTTCTCCGAAACTGATGAAATCAAATGAATATTGGCCCATAAAATTGAGTTGGCGGGCTAAGCCTAGCCACGATGGTACAGCTCGAAAGTGCTTCGATTTGGTATATTATAGGCCCAGTGAGGATTTTTAGATCAAAACTTATAGCTGTCTTCAGTCACAGTTCCCCGATTTTTTTTCTATCGAAACTGATGAAAACAAGTGAATTACGGCTGAAAAATTGGGTTGGTGGGCTACTGCCCACCACGATTGTAGAACTCAAGAAGAGCTTTGATTTGGTATATGATAGGCCGAGTAACGATTTCAAGATCAAAAGTTATGGCCATTTTCAGTCACAGTTATCCGATTTTTTTCTCCGAAACTGATGAAATCAAGTGAATATTGGCCCGAAGAATTGAGTTAACAAGCTAAGCCTGGCCACGATTGTACAGTGCTTCGATTTGGTATATTATAGGCCCTGTAACGATTTGTAGATCAAAAGTTATGTCCGTTTTCAGTCATAGTTCTCTGATGATTTTTCCTCCGAAACTAATGAAATCAAGTGAATTTTGGCCCGAAAAATTTAGTTGGCCGGCTTTGCCCGACCATGATTGTACAGCTCAAAAAGAGCTTCTATTTGGTATATTATGGGCCCAGTAACGATATCTAGATCAAAAGTTATAATCGTTTTCAATCACAGTTCTCTGATTTTTTTCCTCCGAAACTGATAAAAACAAGTGAATTTTGGCCTGAAAAATTGGGTTGGCGAGTTATGCCCCGTCATGATCGAAGAGCTAGAAAAGGAGATAGATTTGGTTTATTATACGTCCTAGCAACGATTTCTGGATCAAAATTTATGGCCGTTTTCAGTCACAGTTCTCCTATTTTTTTTCCGCCGAAGCTGATGAAAACAATTGAATTTTGGCCCAAAAAATTGAGTTGGTAGGCTAAGCTTGGCCACAATTGTACAGCTTGAAAAGTGCTTCGATTTCGTATATTATAGGCACAGTAACGATTTCAAGATCAAAAGTTATGGTTGTTTTCAGTCATAGTTATCCGATTTTTTTCTCTGAAACTGATGAAATCAAGTGAATATTGGCCCGAAGAATTGAGTTGACAGGCTACGCGTGGCCACGATTGTATAGTGCTTCGATTTGGTATATTATAGTCCCAGTAATGATTTCTAGATCAAAAGTTATGTCCGTTTTCAGTCAAAGTTCTCTGATGGTTTTTCCTCCGAAACTGATGAAATGAAGTGAATTTTGGCCCGAAAAATTGAGTTGGCTGGCTGTGCCCGACCATGATTGTACAACTCAAAAAGAGCTTCTATTTGGTATATTATGGGCCCAGAAATGATATCTAGATCAAAAGTTATAGCCGTTTTCAATCACAGTTCTCCGATTTTTTTCTTCCGAAACTGATAAAAACAAGTGAATTTTGGCCTGAAAAATTGGGTTGGCGAGGTATGCCCTGTCATGATTGTAGAGCTAGAAAAGAAGATAGATTTGGTATATTATACGTCCTAGCAACGATTTCTGGATCAAAAGATATGGCCGTTTTCAGTCACAGTTCTCCTATTTTTTTTCCTCTGAAACTGATGAAAACAAGTGAATTTTGGCCGAAAAAATTGAGTTGGTGGGCTAAGCTTAGCCACGATTGTACAGCTTGAAAAGTGCTTCGATTTGGTATATTATAGGCACAGTAACGATTTTGTAGGCCCAGTAACGATATCTAGATAAAAAGTTATGGCCGTTTTAACTCAATGTTCACCGATTTTATTCCTCCAAAACTGATGAAACGTAGTGAATTTTTGCCCGAAAAATTGGGTTGGGGGGCTATGCCCTGACACGATTGTAGAGCTTGAAAAGTGCTTCGATTTCGTATATTATAGGCACAGTAACGATTTCAAGATCAAAAGTTATGGTTGTTTTCAGTCATAGTTATCCGATTTTTTTCTCTGAAACTGATGAAATCAAGTGAATATTGGCCCGAAGAATTGAGTTAACAGGCTACGCCTGGCCACGATTGTACAGTGTTTCGATTTGGTATATTATAGTCCCAGTAATGATTTCTAGATCAAAAGTTATGTCCGTTTTCAGTCAAAGTTCTCTGATGGTTTTTCCTCCGAAACTGATGAAATGAAGTGAATTTTGGCCCGAAAAATTGAGTTGGCTGGCTGTGCCCGACCATGATTGTACAACTCAAAAAGAGCTTCTATTTGGTATATTATGGGCCCAGAAATGATATCTAGATCAAAAGTTATAGCCGTTTTCAATCACAGTTCTCCGATTTTTTTCTTCCGAAACTGATAAAAACAAGTGAATTTTGGCCTGAAAAATTGGGTTGGCGAGGTATGCCCTGTCATGATTGTAGAGCTAGAAAAGAAGATAGATTTGGTATATTATACGTCCTAGCAACGATTTCTGGATCAAAAGATATGGCCGTTTTCAGTCACAGTTCTCCTATTTTTTTTCCTCTGAAACTGATGAAAACAAGTGAATTTTGGCCGAAAAAATTGAGTTGGTGGGCTAAGCTTAGCCACGATTGTACAGCTTGAAAAGTGCTTCGATTTGGTATATTATAGGCACAGTAACGATTTCTAGATCAAAAGTTATGGCCGTTTTCAGTCACAGTTTCTTGATTTTTTTAGCTCCGAAATTGATTAAATCATTTGAATTTTGGCCCGAAAAATTCAGTTGGTGGGCTGCGTCTGGCCACGAATGTACAGCTCGAAACGAGCTTCGATTTGGAATATTATAGGCCCAGTAACGATTTCTAGATCAAAAGTTATAGTCCTTTTCAATCACCGTTCTCCGATTTTTTTTGCTCCGAACTAATGAAAACAAGTGAATTTTGTTATTAAAAATTGGGTTAGTGAGCTATGCCCTGCCATGCTTATAGAGCTAAAAAAGAACTTAGATTTGGTATATTATAGGCCCAGTAACGGTTTTTAGATCAACAATTCTAGTCATTTTCTGTCACAATTCTTCGATTTTTTTTCCTCCGAAACTGATGAAAACAAATGAGTTTTGGCCCAAAAAATTGGGTTGGTGGGATATGCCCGGCCACAATTGTACAGCTCGAAAAGAGCTTCGATTTGGTAAATTATCGGCCTAGTAACAATTTCTAGATCAAAAGTTATGGCCGTTTTCAGTTAAAGTTCTCCGATTTTTTTTCCTCCGAAATTGATGAAATTAAGTAAATTTTAGCCCGAAAAATTGAGTTGGTGGGCTGCACCCGGCAATGATTGTATAGCTCGAAAGGAGCTTCTATTTGGTATATTTTAGGCCTAGTAATGATTTCTAGATCAAAAGTTATGGCCGTTTTCACTCACAGTTCCCTAATTTTTTTTTCATCGAAACTGATGAAAACAAGTGAATTTTGGCCCAAAAAATTGGGTTGGCGGGGTACGCTCCGCCACCATTGTAGAGTACGAAAAGAGCATCGATTTGGTATATTATAGGCCTACGGACGATTTCTAGATCAAAAGTTATAGCCATTTTCAATCACAGTTCTCTGATTTTTTTCCCCCGAAACTGATGAAAACAAGTGAATTTTGGCCTGAAAAATTGGGTTGGCAAGCTACGGCCTACCATGATTTAGAGCTAGAATAGAACATAGATTTGGTATATTATAGGCCGAGTAACGATTTTTAAATCAAATGTTATGGCCGTTTTTTGTCACAGTTCTCCAATTTTTTTCCTTCGAAACTGATGAAAACAAGTGAATTTTTGCCCAAAAAATGTGGTTGGCGGGGTACGCCCCAACACGAATGTAGAGCTCAAAAAGAGCTTCGATTTGATATATTCTAGGCCTAGTAACCATTTTTAGATCAGAAGTTATAGCCGTCTTCAGTCACAGTTCCCCGATTTTTTTTCCTACGAAACTGATGAAAACAAGTGAATTTCGGCCCAAAAAATTCGGTTGGTGGGCAACACCCCACCACGATTGTAGAACTCAAAAAGAGCTTTGATTTGTTATTTTATAGGCGCAGTAATGATTTCTAGATAAAAAGTTATGGCCGTTTTCAGTCACAGTTCTCCGATTCTTTTTCTCCGAAACTGATGAAATCAAGTGAATATTGGCGCGAAAAATTGAGTTGGCAGGCTAAGCCTAGCCATGATTGAACAGCTCAAAAAGTGCTTCGATTTGGTATATTATAGGCCCAGTAACGATTTCTAGATCAAAAGTTATGGCCTTTTTCAGTCACAGTTCTCCGATTTTTTTTTCCTCCGAAAGTGATGAAATCAAGTGAATTTTAGCCCGAAATTGTGAGTTGGTGGACAAAGCCTTACCACGATTGTACAGCTCAAAAAGAGCTTATACTTGGTATATGATAAGCACAGTAATGATTTCTAGATCAAAAGTTATGGCCGTTTTCAGTCAGAGTTCTCTGATTTTTTTTCCTCCGAAACTGATGAAACCAAGTGAATTTTGCCCCAAAAAATTGAGTTGGTGGGCTGCGCCCGGCCACGATTGTGCAGCTCGAAAAGACCTTCTATTTGGTATTTTATAGGCCCAATAATGATTTCTAGATCAAAAGTTATAGCTGTTTCCAATCACAGTTCTCCGGTTTTTTTCCTCTGAAACTGATGAAAACAAGTGAATTTTGGCCCGAAAAATT